>NW_023998427.1:877296-994796 GCF_014805625.2 Glossina fuscipes
AAATATAGGGAATGTATAGAAAAACAGCAGACAACTGCTTAGCAAGTGAATCTCCAAATAACTAAACTTTCAAATTGAGGTCAATAGCATCATCTAACGATGATAACAACAACAACAACAACAACAACAAACAGCTTAATAAATTACAATAACAATATATAAAAAAAAAGTGTTAAATTCAAAAAATCTCAAGAGAAACAATGCTTGCGAAAATTTAAGTAAACAACAACAACAATATTTGCGTTCCGAATAAAAAGAGGAAACAAAAGAAAAGCGAAGGAACGAAAAAGAACGGGAACGGGAGAGAAGAGAAGAGCAGAGAAGAGAAGAGAAAGAAAAGAAAGGAAAGAAACAAAACAAAAGGAAAACAAAGAAGAAAAGAAAAGAAAACGAAACAAAAGTGAAGAAAGAAAAAAATAAAGCAAAAATGAAAGAATGATAAAACAAATAAGAAAAGAAAAGACAAGAGAATAAAAGAAAAGAAAAAGAATGAAAGAAAAGAAAAGAAACAAAGAAAAGAAAAAAAAAAGAAAAGAAAACGAAACAAAAGTAAAGAAAGAAAATAATAAAGCAAAAAGGAAACAATGATAGAACAAATAAGAATAGAAAAGAGAATAAAAGAAAAGGAGAGAGAAGTAAAGAAAAGAAAAGAGAAGAAAAAAAAGAAAAGAAAGGAAAAGGGAATAAAAGAGAATAAAAGAAAAGAAAAGAAAAGAAGAGAAAAGAAGAAACGCAAATAAACGAAAACAAAACAAAAATAAAGGAAGGAAAAGATAAGGCAAAAATAAAACAAATAAGAAAAGAAAAGAAAAAAGAAAACAAAAAAGAAAAACAAAACAAAAGAAAGGAAAACAAGCAAATCAAAAAAGAAAACAAAACAAAGGAAAACAAAAGAAAACAAGAAAGAAAAACAAAACAAAAGAAAGGAAAGGAAAAAACGCAACACAAAAGAAAAAGAAAACAATTGTAAAATAAATTTTTTAAACAAAAGCTATCTGTAGACATGTTGTCGGCTAAACTATTAAAGCTTATGACACTAGGAAATTTGTGTAACTGTGAACAATGTCGCATAGTCACAGAAACATAGTTAGTGAGAGTCTTAGCACATGTACATGTACGTAACGATGTACATAACATATGATGGTATTATATGGTGTAACATGCCCTGCACACACTACACATCTTCCGCGCCCTTACCCACAGCTACATTTGCTAATGTGTAATGTTTTAGTATGTGCTTCAAAGCACATCGTACGTAGGCATACGTGATAGCCTCGAAGCTTAAATTTTGGTAAATTATAAAAACAAGTGACACCCACGCACATAAACAAGTTTTAGGGTTTTAATTAGCGGTGGAAAGTGTTAAACAACAAATGCTTGAAAAAGTATACCGCATAGGTATTTATTTTCAATTTTTATTTTTTGTTTATTTTTTTTTTTTTCATTATTTTCCTTCACTTAGTCAGTTAGTTAGTTAGCTAGTTATGAAAGTATTCAAATAATCAGTTGAAAAATTTTTTTTGCCTACTATCCGCTCTTAAATTCAAAGACAATGACCGGCCTACATTACTGCTGGCTTAACTAAATGAAAGAATTTATGGAATTTATCTCAAGATTTCAAGGATTTCATATTTGTTTGTCCATCTATTTGAAACATTCAATCGGATTAAGTTTTTCTTTTTTGGACAATTACTTTTCGTTTTTTTTTTTTTTTGGCATATCCTTTCAAAATGCTTGCACCTATCAACGAAAATGTTCGTTCGTTCGTTCGTTTTACTGCTGCTCACCATTTCTTCCATTATTTTCATTTTTGTTACCATTATTTACGCACAAAACTGTCAGAAATATCTAACGTGCAGAAAAAAAAAATGAACAAATCGAAGAATGGGATATGGTTATGGTACATCGTCGTAAAGTGTGAACTGAAAAAATATTTGCATATTTGATCCTGCTGCTCTTTTATTTATTTTTTTTTTTTTTTTTTTTTTTTTGTTACGATTGCTGTTGTTTTCAATGCTTCATAGATTTCTGAGGAGTTCAAGAGCCAGCAGGCAGGCAGCGGTTTGCAGCAATGTTCTATTCAAAATTCATTGAAGCGCTGCAAAATATGCAACTTGTCCAGCAATATCACATACATACCTACATACATACATACATACATATATATATTTATATATATGTATATATATATATATATGCGCACACAATCATGTTTACATAGATATGTTCCAGCTGAATGCAAGCGGAAAATTAGCTCAACCGTATAAAATTATAAAACTTGAATGTGCCTGAATTTAGAATTTCCAATAGTATATGTATGCGTGTGTCTATATATATATATATATATATATATATGTGTGTGTATATATATATATGTAAATGTGCTTAAAAGTTGGTGATTGTAATTTAGATTTTATAGATATGCAGAAATAAAGGGGTTACTGACTGTAAAAATAATAACAAGCGAAGAAAAGTTCAATATTTTGAAAGCGAACCTTTTTAAATTTTCGAATCCATACACATACACACACACATACACACACACATACACACTGAACTATTGACGGAAGCAAATATACCGGTTCGTCGATTACAACGAAAATTTTCAAATATCGTAAAAAGATTCTTCTCATATATTATCTACGCACCGATTAGTATATAGAACCAATTAATGCTAAACTGATGCAGAATTTTGTATCTAACATAACATACATAAGAAACTGTTCTAATCAGCTGACTAGGTCGAAACTGCTTTGCTTGGTTTTTAAAAAAAGTCAACTACACGTCGCAAGAACGCGCGTATTCACTTAAGGAGGTATTACATAAGGAAAGGAAATTTTTAAAAGATAAATAAGTGAATATAATAAGAGCGAGTACTCTTTCGTACATAGTAACGGACAACAATGATTGCTTTATTTCCATTTAGTACTACGTACATGATTATAAACCAATTAAATGAATATTAGAAAAGTCAAGATATTGCAACAGAATTCACCTATAATCGATTACGTTGAAGACGTGGTTCAATCGAATGGTTTCGTGCTTACGTAAAGTATTCGCCTAAGTGGCCGAATAGGCAATGAGCCTCGACATTCAACTCAATGATCGTGGGTTCAAATCTCAAGTGTGGTAGAGTTTTTAATAAAAGCCGAAAGCCTTAGATGTTAGTGCTTTAAGACTTAAGTCTTAAAATTTATTCTCTAACTAAATTTATAATAATAATAATAATAATAATAATAATACGTAAAGTAATGAATTGAGAATTAAGAAAGCCTTTAATGAGAAGACTATCGCGTCCAACCACAGGATGGACAAACTTAATCTACAACTTTTATAATTCCTATTCCAATTCCTACTAAATGAAACAGTTGTTGCAGCCGCCGATGAATATTTCATAGATCTTAAAGACATATATTTATTTATATTTGATACACAATCATTCATGCTATTGTCATGATAGGCTACGAAGATTCTTATAAAAAAAATATATATATATATATATATATGCACAAGTGTATACGATTTGATATTGCGTAGGGGCTCGAATCTGATGAACTTTAACGCATACGAGAACATTTCAAAGTATTTGCGACATTTCCGTACCTGCGCATTGCGATGACCTACGAACAAGGAAGTCATTGAAGAAATGCACTCGCCTTACAAAGCACAATAGACTCGTATTTAATTTGTCCTAAAATTTCCATGTCACTTGAAGAGAAATGCAAGCAAACAATTTTGAGTTTAAATTGGTCTGACATATCGAATAAAGAAATCGTTTAACTTGCCTATATAACCAAAAGTGATAATTGATTCGAGGAGTTTAAGCTGCGAGCTTAATTGAGGCAATTAATAATTATTTACAAACCCACACCGCTACCCTAGCCAAAGTGAAATTTATCGAAGGCGGCTCATCACAACAGACTACGTCCAGCTGCGCTGACAAAGGTTATATATAAAATGTAAAGATATATGGTATTACTATTATTATTATTATTATTATTAATATATATGTTTCTTTTTTTTAGTCTAAGAATTCAATTCATTAATCTAAAATTAAAATAATAATAATAATAATATATGTTTCTTACCCAAAAATATAATAATAAAAGAATATCATCGCTGCAGAATGTATTAGAAAAATAAAAAGAATTATTATGAATATAAAAAAAAAAAAAACAACAATGTGGATAGAAAAATTTAAATACATTCTATAAACTTGGGTATATTTTTTCTGACACTTGCAAGAAATGGCAAATGGTTTAAAGAAAAAGCAAAGGTTTGTCTCGTCGAGGCGTCCGGCGGCTATTCTCCGTTTCTTGCTTATTCACGATTACTTTTTTATTTACTCTGGTCTTGGTGCATGCTGATGTTATCATTTTTCTTTAGAACTACAATCTTATGATTATGAACGCACCCGTATAACCTTTGCTTATACAAATTTTAAAAATTTATTTAATTAACTTGTTTGTTCTGGGTGTTTCATATTTCTTAACAACTTTTCTTTTTCTTCCTTCTTTTTTTTTTTTGCTTTTCCTTTATCTTTTAATGTTATTCCATGCTGCTGCTCGTCCAACATCTTCGCATTTATTGTTGCCTGTAGGTCATTATTTAAAATTAACTTAAAAGCTTAGAGGCATGTTGTTAGCGTAGTTGCTGTCGTGTATACGTTAAGGATCAAAATGTAAACAATTTGATACACAAATCTAAAGCCAACACATTTAAAAATAACCCCTGAAACAAACTAAATTACATATATACGCACGTAATTCACAAGCGAACAAACAAATGAAAATAAGCAAAATAATTTTGAATAAGTAACATAAACTAACAAGGCAAAAGCACACACATACACACGCACATACATACATACATAAATACATACGTACATACATAAATACATACATACACATGCCTACATACGTACATATACATATACATATTCATACTTATATAGATGCGGTACAATCAGCTACCTACCAAGTTTTGAAGAACTACATATTACGCAAAAGTTGCTTTAAATAAGATTTACTTATATATTCATATATAATTTATATAAAGTAGGTTAAGAAACTTACTCTTTTGTATGTGTGTTAGCAATTACAATTACCGTATTTGCTAAAGGCAAAAGTAGCAAGTAAAAAAGTTACGTTCGGCTATGACCGAATCATTTATGGCATATATGGCCATAAGCTTAACTTGAAAGACGACTAAGAAAATAGGCGAAAACACTAAATTTTCATACTCTATAAATTTGGACGGGGCTCGATTTTTTTTCATTTTTGTATAACATAGACGGCAATGTATGAGTAATGAGCAAAAAACTCACAAATCAGAGGCGCTGTCAGTTTATGCTGCACTGCAAGCGAATTCTTTGACCGATTTGGCTCATTTTCAATATCAGTCTATGTGGAAGAATTTCCACGTGTTTCTGCCGAATTCCAAATGGGCCCATTGATTTTTACCAAAGATATTACTTAAATGGACAGACGGACATACGTACATCGATTCAGAATTTGATGTTGATCAAAAATATATATATTCTTTGTGGGATCTCTGTAACTTCCTTCTGTGTATTGCAAACAGTTTGACAAAATGCTTATCGAAGGGTAAAGAATTCGATTTACATAAATCCTTTTCTTCCCTAACGTATGCTACAGTTTTCTTAGTAATATCTTACGCAAAAAGTTCTTCATCTGAGCATTATTGTCATATTTGCGGCAGTATATATACATGTACATATATATATATATATATATATACATATTTATATAATATAATAAATATAGGCGTTACACGCTTATCGCGGCCGATTCGTACCGTACTCTATTGAAACTGGTTTGTACAAAACCCTTTCAATTTTTTCATTTAAACTAAATCATTATATAATGCAAGCAAGCAAGTTAACGCCGTCGGCAAGACCGACCATTAGATACTGTACATTCCTTCACTTAGTGCAGTTATTTACTCGTTTAGCTAATAATATACCAACAATTACAAATTACTTCCAAGCAAGGGTACGCATATTAAAGGATGCGCAAAACATTTCATGACGTGATTAAAATTTACCGAACTTTGTTTACCTCCTACGAATTTTATCATATTTCAAATGCCATCGCAAAAAGAACTAGAAATTAGACTTTCTCTCCATAGAAGAGCTGAGTTTTCATGATAACTCCTATATAAGTGTTAGGGTCTAAGAAATAGACCTATCTGATTCAAATTTTCTACGGTCGTGAAATTTTTGTTATGGACTATAATCTTCATAATTAAATATAAAAAATTATATCTTTTTCTGAAGGGCTTACTATCCGTGAGCAATCTTACATGGACGGAGTGGGACCGAAGAAATAAATTCATATAGTTCAAATTTGGATCATTAACAATTAAATATATAAGAGTAGCATATAAGAGTTTACATTTCATGCGAAACCTTATACGCGGTGATAACCAAAAAATAGATCTACAATAACATTTACTTTTATAGCAATTTACTGCTATGAATTTTTACCCTGACTTACTAAAAATTATACCTATTTATCATAGAGAGAAGGAGGTTTAAAAATATTGGGCCCGGCCGATTCAATGTTTGTACACCAATTTAGAATGCCGAAAATTTGTGAAGAAATTTCGAACTCTGCAATTCGTTTTCGTGCAATGACTTTTTCAAAATAAGGCGTTATGTAGGAAGTGTTTGAAAAAATGAATCGATCCGAACTTTTTCATTCTTGGATAAGAGCAAGTCAAAATAACCAGATGCATCAAAATATGTCAAAAGTTACGACCTGTAGTTTAAACATAAATAAAAATACATCGGCAGACACCAGACCGACAGGCGGATAGACAAAATCGGTATAATAAAAATTTGGCCTCTCTTAAGTCTTTCTGAAAGTTACACAAGCCCAAGCACAAATTTAATATATCTTATACTACAAGTTGTGTAGGGTACAAAAAAAACATAGTCAATTTTTTGAAATTGTATTGTATCGAAACGGTACGCCTGTGCACAACATAATATTACGACGCTGATTGATTATTATCACCGTATAGATGTACACACCACTTAGCCAAATTTAAATTAAATTGCGTGCATAAAAAAAAAAAAAAACAAACATAACGATGAGATCATCCACCTGAGTAGCCGAAGACGAGGAATCTCGACTAGCAAGTCAATGGTTGTGGGTTCGAATCTCAAGCGCGGTAGAGTTTTTTAATAAAAGCCGATAGCCTTAGATGCTAGTGCTTTTAAGAGTTTAGTCTTAGAATTTATTTCTCTGGCGAAATTAATAATAATAATAACGAGAAGAAAAGCTTTCTTAGCGTAGTCTTACCCACTGTTATTCACGTCTCGGTACAAGTACACGCATACATATAGGGGTACCTTTATAAGGATCCTACGCATCCTCTTCAAAATGGTATTTAATGACAAGATCGATGGAATTTTTCTTCAGCGACGCCATCGTAAGGTAAACAATTCCGGTACACGGTTATATATTAATCTTTATATTCGTTATACTTGGCTGCAGCTGAGTCTCGCATACCCATCGCCAACAAAATCTTTAGCTCCCGTGTTTTTATTTATTATTATTATAAAAAAGTGAATGGAATAAAATGTATCTCTCACCTTTTACCTCAATCGGAGGTGTTGCTAAGAAGAGTTAATCGACCATGTCACGACATCCATAATAATTAACTACCAAGTCGTTTTATGCGATGCCCATGTTAACGATATTGTGACGAAAAAGTAATCCACCACGTCATGAGGTCCATCATAATTATTACAAATTCTGTCGCCTTCTACTCTCCAAGTCCTTTCATTTAATGCTCATATCGATGGCATTATTAGGAAAACATTAATCCATTTGGTTGCGATGTCCATCGTATTTATTTTAGGTTGAACGCATTTTTAGGCAGATAATAAAAAAAAAGTTTTAAACATTCTGCCTTCTTTACAGTTCCATGACTAACAAGCATAAATCTCTGAGACGAGACAGACATGGCTCAGAGTATATCCCCATCCTTCAGTGGTGGGTGTAGCAAGACTTTTTTCTTCTTTTAATGAAATATTTTTTAAGTAAACATATGAGATGAAAACACATTTGTGTTGATTTGACATTATTTTCAATGCTATCGTTCCGGTTATTCCGAAAACTAGGAGCGGATCGGCTGGCTATAAATATACTTTAGCGACTTTTATTCAAAAGCTATCTTTTGCTGGCTAATGCCGTTATTATGGCAGAATTCTAAGAGGACAGTGCTCGTGCACATTATGGTCTTCTTTTGTTATAAAAGCGTATAAAAGCGCGAAAGTGGGGTACGTAAAATGTGTCGACCTCTCTAATGCACAGCGCTGTTCGGCTTGGATACCAGTACTAAATAGTAGAACCATAAAGTAAGTATAGAAAATATCATCCCTCTATCTATCCTAATTTGTTAATAATGAGCAAGCATCCGCATATTTTTACTTAAAGGAAGAGAGTTATGTTCACTTTACACTTTACTGCAGACGTATACTCTGGCCAAATATCGACAAACTTGCGCGCTGACACCTTTAATGTTCCTAACAAATTTAAAGTCGACGTCTTCATTTTTACACCCAGGAGAGTGTCAATAATACACAGCACGCAGACGGACAGACATGGCTTAATCAATTCAAACTTTCATGCTGATCAAAAATATGTATACCGTATAGGGGCTCTGAAGCTTATTCTTGGGTATTGCGAATATTATGACAAAATGACTATACCCCCCATGCTTCTTCTAACCCTTCCCTGGTGGGTATAAACAAGAAAAAATTGTAGTTTCTTTGAATTTAATTAGCAAATATACGAACACCGTAAGAGAAGCAAGCCAAAGTAGGGCAAAAGTGTTGTTGCAAACCAAATATTAAAAAAACTACTTCCGTTGATAATTTTTGTAATAAAAACTGATAAACACACACACACTCTGCGCATTAAGAACATGTTTCGTTTATTATGCGTGCAATGATTTTCCTAAAGCTCGGTGACTTTTCAAATGACAACCGCAACATGATTTAGAGGAGAGAATTGCCGAGCGTTGTTAAATGAAAAGACAATCAAGTCATTATTAAAAAAAAAAAAAAAAGTGAAAACATCATTGTCCGGCTAAGCCAACTTAATATCTGTAATCGAGCATTTTGATGCTAGTAAGTAAAGAGTAGGAATCGCAATGGCTTTGATTTTACTTGAATTTCATTTTAACCCGTTAAAATCAGACCAGAGAGCAATACGTTCTAATTCATCATTTATCCGCTGAATCAGATCGTCCACAAGTGTCAGCGGACGCTAGAGGTAAATCTGTGCATCATCAGCATATACCAGTGAACACTACAATTTTGACAACAAGAGACTAAGAGACATTTATAAAGGCACTGAATAAGCTCGGCCCCAAGATAGATCCATGCGAACACCAGCTGTAATCAGCCTGAGTTCCAAAGAAGTATCGCCAATTACCGCTCTTTGATATCTCTTGTCCAAATAATAATTACATTGATGCGCAGACGAATTGAAATCATATTAAGCTTCAAAGTTTGATGGCAACAATAAGTTATGTTCAACGGTATCAAAGGCTTTAGATAAATCTATTATTCCAAGAATGGTCAAATTCCCCTTATCGTACCTCGGACGAATCCTAGAATCCTCAAGACATTTACGCAACGCCGTATTGCAACTATGCCCAGACTTGAAATCCGATTGATTAGCACTAAGTAAGTCCTCAACATTCAAAGGCAATTCAATCTGATCAATTGTCAAGCATTCAAAAACTTTCGATAGAGCAGGCGGAATACTATTCGGACGAAAGTCGTCAGGAAGAATGGATAAAATCGAACATAACGAAGGGGCTAGTCTTCAGCCTAATTGATTTTAATTTCGAAAAATTATCACTGATCAGGATTTTATAATAAATTTTATTCGAAGCAAAGTCAAATTATAGAAACTCAAGTCGGCCACAACGATAATTGTAGCTTGATAAGCTGAAGACTCTAACAAGTTATATAAATATTCATAAAATGTGAAATATTGAAGAATAGCAGAAATCATCTGGACGGATTCGAACAATTTCGGTGACGTTCTTAGCCTGTTAGTAAGAAAAAGCAAAGGAGACATAAAGTCAAAGTACAAAAGTGCTTACATGATCTGCATCATGATCTGTATCGAGAGAAAACATGCTCTCAAACTTTCCCTAATACCAAGTTCATAATCCAGCCAAATATGGGAGCTCATGGACCAATCCAATATATAATTATATTAAGTAAATGGGCATCTTTTGACTGCCAACTGATTATTCAATGCAAATTTTGACCGCCTAACGTTACGGATATTATAAAGAATCCGGAAAGACATGGATGTTTCTTGTAAAGAGAATTGTGCAAGATGATCTCAAATGATGGAAGAAATTTCGAAAATACAATTATTGATGCGACTGATAATCTTGTAGATTAAAGTTCAAGTATGCTGCTTCAAATTGACCCAGGTGAAAGGACCATTTGCAAAAGAATCGGTTCACTTCAACTATATATGATCGTAATAGGAATTAAATTTAACACTCGCAGCATATCAGTTGGATTTCGCAAAAAGTGTTATTCAAAAGCGGAAATTTGATTTGAACGAAAGCCTCCACCTAAGAATCGGTTCAATTCAATGTATGTATGATCTTAACAGTAAAACTTAACCTCGCAATATATCAGTTGGATTTTATGGCCAATGTTACCAATCATGAAAAAATTTGTATACGAGTGACGTAAAAATGTTATAGAACATCAATTAAGACCTCAGCATATGACTTTACTATTATTGTTATTATATTCTCAATTTGTTTGACTCAAGTCTTTTCACCTTTTTTACAACCTAATACAGGTTTAATGATTAGTATATATTTATATGTATATATATATCATTAAAAGTCTTCAAAACAGCAAACTATACTCATGCGCAGAGTCCGCAGAGACGAATGGTATAAGTATTTTAATCTCCCTCTCATTCCGAGTCTCTCACAATTTATGAAGCACCTGCCATCGATGCAGAGAAATTCATTAGCAACCGTGAGCATCGAGCGTTATTCATCCAATTCAAATGATGCCACTGCTATGAAATTGAAGCGTGCAATTGTTGCTTTCTAATGCATGCGTAGTCTTTAGTACGGTTTAAGAAGCCAACACTCCACAAACCTCATCTTTTAAAGCGCTTAACTGTAGAATTCATTCGTTTGTATTAAAAAAAACAAAAAAAAAAAAAAAAAAAACATTTTTTTTTTTTTTGCTTTTTTTGCTTTTTTTTTTTTTTTTTTTGAAAGCAAAGAAAACAAAACGACGATGATAACATTGGCCAAGAAGCAAGCTTATCGTAGTAACGATCATAATGATGATCAAGCAACAACTTCTTATATTTATAAGAATGATCACATAAAGTGTGGCGAAGTATTCACGTGGCTATGTGAAGGCGAGTTTTTTGCTGTCGAATGCCATTTATGCGAAGACCGTCCTTTATGCCCCCTAACCGAGTACGCTCAACATATGGAAGTATGGCATATAGAATGTGGCGAAGTCTGGTTGGGAGGATGCAGAATATTGACGGCTAAAAATAACGAAACAGAGAAAGAAACCTATGAGGAAATAGACGACTCCCAAGCTGGCGATAGCATTTGTGAACACGAAGGACGCGAAAATCTCATAAGTAATTTAGAAGAGCAAACTTTGGAACCGTTCGAAGAAGTTCTTATCGAGGAAGACTTGTACGATCCACACACAACATACGCGCAACATACACAAGAAGAAGATGTTAACATAACACCATTAATAAACGCACGTTACAATGGCAAATGTGAGACAAAAACTAGAGAAAAAAAATCGAGAAAAAATCTGAGAAAAACACAAAACTTTATTAACAAAGAAAATGAGCAGCGACCACAACGGCAACTGTTGGTAAAGTTTGCAAACACAAAACGGGCTAACAAAAAAAATTGGACAAAGAAGATCACGTGTAAAACAAACAACTTGAATCCGTACCGGCTAACGTACTGCAGGAGAAGACTTCAACGCAATGAGTTACAATCGAATGAAAAAAGCTTTGACAATTTTTGTTTACGGAAAAAACTGCTTGGAAACAATATCAAATTAAGTGAACGTCTGTTTAAACGAAGATATAGCGGACGAAAGAAATGCAAAAAATTAAATAAAACGAATGCGACTGATTACCGAAAACAACATCAACTGGCAAAAGATGCGCAAACCAATCAAAAGATAAACTCTCTGCCAGAAGCAGAGATCTATCTAAGCGATCGAAATAGCGCGGAAAGCTCGATCTTGAAGAGAGAAGAAGAAGAAGAAGAAGAAGATGATGTAGCTAATACGCACAACTACGAAAGATACGATGAGATGAGTAACGCGCATAACTTAATTTCTGAAAACGTAAAGGAACAGTCTAAAGACACCTTCACCAAATTATTTGAACTAGTTATTGAAGAGAGTGAAGAAGACGATACTCAAAAGAACGACATTTCAGAGTCGATTGAAAAAATCTTCAACAAATCCGAAAGCTCGGTTAAAAACGCAGTAAATAGGCAGTGTCTTAAAAATTCGGAAAACATTGAAAATTGGAAAAATGAAAAACGTATTCCGAATTGGGAAAAAATCAATGCCATAGAAAAAACGGCGGACGAAAATCAGTTAATGTGTGTAGAAAATTTGAATCAATCTAAGAATGGCGCGGATAATGAGCAAAATGTACAAGAAAAATGTAAAGAACATTTTAGAGAGACACGTCGTCATCGAGGGAATGAGCCAACAGATGAGGTAATGCGACGACGCTCATCATCCTCTCATTCGCTTGCATTTTCATCATATTCGCTCAACAGGCAATTTCAATATCACCGGCCTCAGGTGAAAGTTACGAGTGAGCAATTCGGTCAACTTATTGCGCTTTATCGCGATGCTCCCTGTCTGTGGGATCAATCTGATCCTCAATTCTGCGACGCGCATCATTGCAAACAAGTATGGCAGAGAATCACTGCAGCTTGGAATAAATCTTGCAAGCGTCACTTCTCCACGACCAATATACGTATGCGTATATGGAACTTGTGTCGGCGTTATCTGAAAGCGAAGGAACGCTACCAACTAAAAGACGAATTGGCTGACACTAGCGCATTTCCCTATTACAAACAAATGCAGTTTTTAGATAATCAAAAACCTGTACAAAAACGCAAGCAATTCTATGAAAAACAAAACTCAATAATTTTGAATATATATCGACATTTCCCTTTACTTTGGCACATACGTTACTATAAGGTAAAATGTTCGAGGCAGAGACAGCAAGCTTGGTTGGGTATTAGGAGCGCTCTCAAATTCTATGGCCATGATTTATCTCTAAGCGTGATACAAAAGAGGATACGTTCACTGCGTAGGTGTTACCGCAAGGAGAAAATACGTTTTCTCCGTTCACCCAACGAAAAGGCTGAATTTCACGCAATATTCAAACATTACAAAGAAATGATGTTTTTAAATGCGCACACTAAGCCGTTCGAATGTCGAACTTGTAAGCGAACTTTTGAGAATTTACTCAATTATAAATTACACTTTAATAACGAAGGCAATGGTAAGTGCTGTGTAGAGGCCAAGCAAGAATCGAAGCCTCTCGAAAGCTATGACATATGTCATAGGAAGAAAAATGAAGATTTAATAGTATTCTCTCCACGTTGCCCAGACGAAACAGAAGTATCGAGTTTATCCAGTGATGTTCAAAACAGGATATTGAAAAACTCCACCAAAGGTGCTATAGAAAGTGTAAGTAAAATTTATAAATAATATTAACTTACAAGAGATACAAGAGAAGGGTTTAAAATAAACTTAAGCGTTAAATATTTACCACAAATTGATATGGAAAGCGACTGAGATCTCTTCGAAACTAAAAACTAAGTTTAAACCCCATTTTCTTTGAATAGACCATCGAATTCTCGCTAATTGCCAAAGACGATCGAAAGGAATCTTACACTTTCCAAGACGTTAAAGTATTAAAACCACCACCAATACCGGACGATGTAAGTTGGAAAGAGAAAAAGTGAAATCATGGTCTCGATGTGTTTCTCTTTTTCTTTCTCTCTCTCTCTGTCTCTCTCTCTCTCTCTCTCTCTCTATTTCTTTCTTTCTTTCTTTCTTTTTTTCTCCCCATCTCTCTCTCCCTCTCTCCCTCTCTCCCCATCACAATATATTGCCCTTTGTTATAGAGCAATGCCTTTCTCTAGAAGTAACTATAAGGAATCTATTTAAGCAACACACTACCTAATTTAAGCCATTCTGTTGTCCCTTAGTCTCTTTTCCAACGTAAAAACAGCTCAAACATACGATTAACTGAATCAGAAGTTCACCATTTGATTGCTTTGTATCAACAACTACCACAACTTTGGAATCCAAATCATTTAGATTACAATTCCCGAAATTTGAAACGTCAGGCATGGCAAACGCTCTGTACTCAACTCAATAATTTTACGTCCAAAAATTATAGCTGGAAAACTGTCTATCGCAAAGTGTTAGACTACGTTAAATATTATAACCGTGAAAAAGGACTAATCAGAAAAATGCATAAAAAATCTATAAATAGATGGACGTTTTATAAAGATTTCAAATTTTTGGATGAAGTGGTAAGTATATAACGATCATAGATATTTTTTCAAAAATTTGTCCGCTCATATTGCCTTTTTCCATAATATATATCTCGCTTTACAGCGTAGCCATGAGATGTCTTCACCTGTACAATATAAGGATAGTAATATAAAAATTATTTTTATTTATAAAACCCTGCCTCAGTTGTGGGATACTACGCATCCAAATTATAACAAGCATAATAATAAGCAACGTAGTTTGGAAATTTTATGCAATCGCTTGCAAGAAGAATGCCAAGTGCAACTGACGCCAGAGCGCGTTAAACAGCGCTTAACGGACTTGAAATGCCAATATCGATTGGCCAAAAAACAGCAACTAGATGCCTCGAAACAGGAAATATCATTCCGAACCGATTTTGAATATTATGAGTATATGACATTTCTGGATCGACATGTGGCGCCATTTATATGCGATATATGTCAAATTGAATTTAAACGCTTCAAAGATTTCAGTTTGCATCAAAGACGGGAACATGAAAAATATAAACGGGAACGTAAACAAGTTATGCCCTTAACCCCCTCTGAAGAATCGGAACATGTATGTCACATTTGCGGTTTTACGTTTACATTGCGTCATAATCTGCGCTTACATCTTCAACGACATGAGGGCATACGAAACCATCCTTGTTCCTTCTGCCCTAAGAGATTTTACAATTCTTATTCACTGAAAGTGCATGAACGCTCCCATACAAAAGAGTATCCATTCACATGCGAGAAATGCGGTCAGCGATTTGCAATAGCTAGCAAATTAAATTTACATATAAAACGGCATTCAGGTAAATGTGAATATGCTTGCGGTCATTGTTCGAAATCATTTTATACGGCCTTTGAGAGAGATCGACATGTTCGCTGGCATTTAAATATACGAGATAAGGTTTGTCCGACTTGCGGGAAAACATTTGTCTCCGGTTCTTCGTATTACACACATTTAATGTTGCATAAGGAAGTCAAACGTTATGTTTGCGATAAATGCGACAAACGTTTCGCTCAACATTCTGGTTTATATAAACATAAAAAAAGACATCACCAATAGCAAGCATATAAAAACATTATGGATGTTTTTACAAAAAACAATAAAAAAAATTTATTCATTCATTCATCACATTTGGCAAAACAATACATAAAAAAGCATTTGGCATCAAAATAATGCAGTATATTTTAATATATAAGCTTGGCGGTCGACAGCACGGAAATTGCAAAATTAAAAAAAAGCTTTTAATCATGAAAAAGTTACACGCTGTTAATTTTACGTGTTATAAGTTTACGTATGACGAAGCCACAAGTAGGTGAAAGCTTAAAACAAATTAAACCTTTACCAAACTAAGCTTTAACTTAAAAACTTTCGCAGTTGTTTACAATATTTGCGATTTGCGATGGGATTTACATGTCAATTCAATCCGCAAAGGCAGACTTTTTAACCCTTGAGATAGATTAAGCGTTTGCTGCATTGCCAGGGTATCCCATTTACTGTTTTTGACTCGACTTAGTTTCCGCTATCCGAAAGTTAGGCAGATTTTGATTGAGTTGGTAACCTTTAAAAAAAGCTTATTACAGCAGAGTTGCATACTTTTGGCTATGATGCCATTATCTGTCTTATAACTCCACTCCCATCAATAAAACTGAAATTTATTTTTTGCATGAATAAATTTAAAAAAAAAATTGTATTCAAAATCTTGCTATACATGTTGATTATAATAATTGATTGCCCCACTGCCACTATTAAGGACACTCAAGTTCTAAACAAGCCAGTTTTAGTTAAATTGAAAATCATTTTGTAATAATTTATAATTTTTAAATACCGATAAAAATTTGTAAGCAGTTTACAATACATATTCGTTTATAATAATGTAATAAAGTTGTGAACATATGCCATCACCAAATTTGGTGAGTTCCTTTAAAATAAAAATCATCAAGTGACAACCAAAAACCGTCCTTCCGTTTTTTCACCTTTATTGTACTCGTTGACTACAATTTATTTGAATTCATGCAAAAAATAGGAAAAAGGCATATAATTTTTATCACTATATTTTAAACCGGCTACGCTTATATTCGTTATTTTTTAACCAGATATTTCCTGAACTAGCTAGCCAACTAAAAGTAAAATAAATATTTATCTGCTAAAGCATATCCAAACCGTACGTAGTGCGTATACCGTTATTAGTTGATTATTTCTTTTATTTCGATTAAGTATTATTTTTCTCATAATAATTTTTTTTAAATTAATTAAAATTATTTACAAAAACGTTTTTGCTGACGAAGTCGATAAATATCGTTGACTGGCGGAGCTGGAGTGGGTGTTTCCTCATCACTATCATCACCTCCAGGTAACATGCGGCGTCGTTTACTACCAGACCCTGTCTCACTCGAACAAACACTGTCATCAACTATCCAATGTACCGACTTAGCAAAGTCGAACAATTTAACATCATAACCGTGATCACCGTTGGGCACAGGACAAGCTGGAATATAAGCAAAAATATTTTTAAAATTTGTTTTTCTATGCTCCAAAGGAAAAAATTGAACCTTCCGGTAACTGGATCCGATTGAAGACGTCAAATAACATTTCTATAGATACGAAAGGACCACGAAAACAGGCTGGAGGTGGCAGAGTAGCACATAATGCAGCCAAGGCAGGTGGCTGAGGAAATGTACCCCCCGCCAAGGGATGAGCCCCCGGCGGTGCATTCGTTTTGGGTTTATAAGGAATCATTTGTGAAAAGTCGGGTCTTGGTAATTGCACCGTGGGTTCCACTTCTGGCTCCTCTTTGGCTGCTGGCGTCCCTGCGGACGACTTACTGGTCATGATACCAACATTCTAAAAAATTTCATGGATGTAATATTATAAAAAGCTTGTCTTCTTCGATTTTCGTGTAAACCTCACTCAGAGTAAAAGTATGTAAAAGTGCAAACTGTCTGCAACAATTTGCCGTAACTTAAAAATTTCTTTTAGATGAAAATTTACTAAGTACATACAATAATATATATACTTTCTGCTGGCTAGCTGCCTAACTCATAATTCTGGGGTTTTGCATTCGTTGAAAATAGTGTTAAAAAAACCCGAAATTTATTAACATACCTCAATGTAGCCTATTGATTTTAATTCCAAACTTGTGCAAGGATATAGATCCAAAAATTTATAACGATCTACCAACTGGGCCGTTTCTTTACCCTCGTACTCTTTAAGCTGTAAGGAAAAAGTGAAAATTATTTTAACGTTCGTTTATCTTTAACGATATGACTTAACGTTTTCCAATATTGCACTTCTTCTACGTTCCACCTTGACTATGCTCGACAAATCACCAATGTTTGATTCGAATTCCAAAAATCGATTCCAAACATTGACACTGAGGTGAGCGGTTAGACCTCCCGATGATAAAACACGTTCAAACAATACGCGAGTATTGTTGTCTTCATTCAAATGCGATAAGTAATCTATGTAGCACATAACATACTCAGGACTGCCGCCGAAACGTTTCAAACCTAATTCAAAGATACGAAAAGCAATATCTTTATCTTTGGAACAATAATACTCCATGAGAGCAGCAGCCACAAATACATGATAACGTGAGCGCACATCCTCACGTGCTTTTTTGAAGACGGCACGTGCCGATTTAATTCCCTCCGCACGCCGAGTAAATTTCATATACTGAACATACGCCTACAAAAGATAGCGAAGCAATGAAAAAGACCCACCATGTTGTATTCCAATCTTACATACCAACGTTGGATCTATATCCGGTATCGATAGAAACTTATTATACATAGCGTGAACTTTATCATATTTCATTCGCCCTTCTTCAAAATCAGCATAAGCAAAGTACAATAAAGCATTTTTATTGAGTACTCCATTAATAGAACGTTCCAAAATATTAGCGCATTCATCACCAAACAATTTGGCGGCTTGAGTATCCTGAAAAGAAAAGCAAAAAAGAGAGAATCGTAGAGAGTTATATCTTTTTAAATAGTTTCAAAAATGTTAATATCCAAGAAAAAACACCAAAAGTAAATCAAATGTCTTATTAAGCATCATTGAAATTGCATGAAGGCGTGCAAGATCCTTTCTTTCTCAATCGTATAAATTGTTGTTGTAAGTAAATAAAAACAAAATTTTTAAGGACCAACTTCAGATTATTATGCAAGTTCATCGATACTCCTTGACATCTGCTGAAGCACATAGATAAATAAAAAATCCAAGGTTTTTGAGGTTTTAACGTTATGACCTGTTTTAAACAGGTATTTATTTAGTTCATTTATCATCATCATCATCACCACCATCATCAGCAGCAGCAGCAACAAAATTAAAAATATCCACTTCTTATGCATTACGTTGCTTATAAGGCATCTTCGGTTTGACTGTAGATATGACTGAAATATAAAATCTGGTTTAATTAACACTATACGCACGCCTTTGTCGGCCAGAGCCTTAGAGCTGTGGTCAAGGAATTGCGCGGCTTGATGCCAAACAGCTGGATGATGCGTCAACACCAATAAACATTGTTCCGTTGCAAACATAACACGACGTGTTATTAAAGCGGTATCTTCAGTGCGCAAAGGATTTGATTTTTCGAAGGCTATAAATTTCTTCCACAATTCCACCTATCACAAATAAAAAAAAGTGAAATGTGTGACCTTTTAAATAAGATTAACAAATTTGAGCGATTTACCTGCTTAACTTCTTCTTTAGATAGATTGGGAGGCACTGCTGGTAGATTCCGATTTAAACCCCGAGTTAAATTTTCCAATTCTTTGGCCACTCGTCGAGCATTCATATAATCTCTAAATTAACATCAAACCTATGTAACTTTTGACGATTTACTCCTGTATATACAAATCAACTTACTTGGATCTTTCCAAACTCATTTTTTCGGATATTATAGGATTTATATTATGCTCAAAAGCTATATAGTCCTTCCACAATTGTTCTATACCTACTATAGGAGTGATGACTGCTTTTTGATAAACACGACGTACAGCAGTAATTTTTTGATTTTCTGCATAACTTCCCACAGCCTCAACACTACGTAAAAACATTATGTAATCTTGCCATATGGAAAACGAATGCAAATCCATGCCAATTTTTTCTAAAGCAAAATCATAAGCTTGTGCTAATTTTTCTCTAAAAAGGAAGAAAATAAGACAACAATTTGCCAAGACGAAGGTAGATATGAGCTTAGCTTATGGCAATTCGCCACTAAAGAAAGTTCGACAAGGTCTAAAATAGGACAAGGAGCTCTACACGCAAATAAAACCGTATAACTTATACATTTACTCAAATAATGATACGGATTCAAGAAATGTTAATATTAACAAACTTCAACAAACAAACTTTCAACTTTGTCTTTCTACTTACTTGTGCGTACTTAATCCAGCCTTCGTGTCTTTGACATATGTGAGATACAATTTCCACAAGTCAATGTTCAATATTTTTACTAACGATCGTTGAAATAGCTTTTCAACTCTTTCAAAATTGCGACCTTTCATCTCCTCCTCAATATAAATTTTCCAGTATCGAGCTGTGGTCGGAAAAACATTAACCAAAGATTCGTATAGACTACGAACTTCATTCACTGGCCGAGTTTGGGCTTCTCGCAACAAAGTGGACCATGATTCGATATCATACGGGCGCATTTCCACCACTTGTTGGGCTCGAACCAAGCGCTCGTGACCCCATTCCTGAACAAGAATAAATACTTAATCTCAAAGAATATTGTTATAATTTTACAATTTTTCATTACTTACTATATCAATTTTTATTTGATCACGCACTGACATCTTATTTGTGGTAATCACAGTCTTTGATAATACCCCTACGATATAGTAATTTATTTCAGATCAAAATTCAAGAGTCAATTATTATATATATATATATATTTTTTTTTTGGTATGTTAAACAGAGATGGACTAAGCCAATAGATTTGCGGCTTATATGTAAAGTCAATTATTATAAAAAAAACTTATTACACAGAAAATAGAAGACAAACAACGCGTTTCTATGAAAGATTAGGGTTACCAAAGTTTGCTATATATTTTAAATAATCAGCCTTCCTCAAACATTGTGAACTAATAATTTTGTGTCTTGCAGTCTCTTACTCATTCTTTTTGGTTATAGTTTGTATTTCGATTTCTTATTTTTTGTTTACTTGTTTGTTGCAATACACATATATTGTTCCTTGCAGGGCTAATTCATGAAAGCACCGCAAAACACATAGGGGGCAGACTCAATGAAACATAATTACTATTTTGAGGTTAGCACTTCAATTTTGACGAAATTATATAAAATTTTATGAGAATTGACAAATCATATTGTTTCGCACGCATGCGTACAAATAAAACTAAATGAAGAATATGCACAAGAAGAAATGACGAACGTTTCTTTTAAATCTCAAAATTATTTATCTAATTTATATTTATCTTACACTATCGTATATTTTTTTTTATTTTGTGATTAGCAGTTTTGGTTTACCACTATGCGTTATGTTGTGAAAGATGAAAAACAAGCAATAAAGAGCATTTATTTTAAACATGAAATATATTTATCGTATTGTTTTATTAGAGACAAAACAAAACTTAAACAAAAAGTATTTATATTAGTTGCAAGTATATATATATATTAGTTGCCTGTACAGGTCGGGTTGTTAATCTCGCTTGTTGACAAATGGATGATGTTCAGAGTACATTGTTGTCGACTTATGAAAATAAAGTAAAGAAAGCTTTTTTTGATTAATTTGGTGAAGGAGTTGAAAGACCTAGGCTACGTTTGTAAACATATTTAAACTAGCAATATATACATTATCAAAAGACGTATATATTGTGTAATATAAAATAATGAAATGGAACAAAGTAAAAATTACATTATGTTTTTAACATACGTTACACTTTAACTAATATAGTATAGTAATTGACACAATGATGCGTTATCCCGCTTTTCAGCTCAATAAATCCCAGATGGTAAACAATGGAGCCTTTCGTGAGAAAATATTAGGAAATCGATGTATATATAAATAAAGATATATGATATGAGAATAAAATTTTAAAAAATCAACAATAATGTAAGTAACGATGAGAAAATCAATGTAAAAGCAAACGAAATAACTGATTGATTAATAAAATGAAAAAAAATTCCTTACATACATAAATAGTATAGAGTATAAAATAAAATTTTAAATTGTATAAAATAAAAAACATTTAAATTTATACAAAATAAACACAAATTAGAAAAATAACTTATAAATGTAAGATAAATTTTGGTTTATTCTTCTTTGGCGCCGTGTTCTGTTTTTTTTTTTTGCGTAAATATATGCAAAACCATACGATTTACCAATTCCTATAAAATCTTGTAGAATCAACAAAATTAAGGGCTCATCCACAAAATAGGAATAGTGCATCATGTGTTGAGTGCAATCAGATGTTACTGATGCACGCATGATTCACAACAGAAGAAGAAGAAATTATTATTATTATTTTTGACATTAATGAGTCAGTGAATACGTATGCTGAGAGAAAAATTAATAAAAATTGTACCGAATTGGAAAATTATTTAAGTACGATTTTCTAAACAAGCACAGTCTGCAAAAATGGCAGACAAGTTCTCCTACCAACGGACAGTGCAAAGTTTGGCACGTATATTAGCTCGCGTTAAACCAACTCCATGGGAAAGTGTAAGCAAAGAGAAAATCGATTTTTTTCTTAGAAAGTTTGACCTTGAGATTAATTAACTTTTGTTCGGGGCGTATTCTTAAGGTCGAACAATTATTTCGGTATTGCCCGCAAGAAAATTCTGCCGGAATATTTTGCTTAGATTCTCGGGCTCAAGATGCAGTAATAGCTTTGGGATTATATTTTCTCGAAAGTGAATGTCAGCATGAGAAAGTGATTCTGCCTTATTTATTGCGTTTGGCGAAATGTTTGCCCAAGGCCATATGGGTGGATGATGGGAAATGGAGTAAAATTGATCGTAAGAGTGAAGAGAAAACTAAAAACCCATTTTTTTTCAATCCACTCCCTAATTTTTAGGTATACCTTCCGCTGAGAAGTTCAGTTTCTGCCTTAACACCTTGTTATCGGACATAGCAGCCAAATGTTCTGATGTCCGGGAAGAAATCATCCTAAATCAAGTAGAAACTTTAAGCGCTTTGGCCAATATTATTAAATCAAGCAAAGAGAGCAGTTCAGCGCCACCACCGATCATACTGTGTAAAGCTACGGTGCCCTTACTCTTTGGCTTAGCCCGTTCTATGGGTCGTTATGCTTCACATGATCCTCCGTTGCTGTGTCGCATTTTTCCACGTGAGGAAATGCCGGTGTTACGTACGAGTCCTCGTGAAGGCGGCAGCAGTTTTAGTTCACACGAACGTTTGCCATTTAATCATTTCCGTTCCATTATACCACGTTCAATGTCCGGTAGTTTAAGTCAAGACTCTAGCGACTTAAGAATGCGTCAGTTGTCTGTTATAGCTCAGCACAGCAAACAGAAACCACAATTACATACCTATTTTTCGGTGCCCTACGATCCGCGTACACATTTCTTCACCCGCTACGGTTCGAGTTTTAATCAGTTTCCCAACATGCGCGTCACCGATACACCAACTAAACCACACAAGATTTTTACCGTACCGCCGTTTCCCATACAACATTTGCAGACTATATTTGCGGTGGCAAAGAAACTATTGACCAAAGACACTCTTGAACATTTGGATGAGCAAGCTAGTGATATATTCGCTTTGCATCAGATCAAAGGCTATTATTATAAAAGCTTTTCAGAGACATTAAACTTGGTTTTGGTTACTTTATTACGTGAACTGCTGCAACATCAAATTGACTTGCCGGCTCCTTTCACCAAGGATGTGCAGGAATTTGTTATACGACTCTTTTTGAACGGACAAACTGAGTTGCAGAACAAACAGTTGGATCACGAGAAAGAAAAACGAGAGGAAAACGGTCTACCAGTAGTCAATAAATACAAAGTGAATGTTATGGCCAATGCAGCTTGTGTAGATCTGCTGGTTTGGGCCATACGCGACGAAACTGGTAAGTTGTTTATTGCATAAAGCATTTAGTTTATTTTAAAAAATAATTTTTTTTTTTTACAAAATTTATATTTCCGACTTTTATTTTTGTAAATTATTTCCAGTTGATGATGAGTACAATGTACCTTCATTGCAGTATGCTTTACATTATTTATTGAAAAAAGGTTTTAATTATTTGTTTTTGGTTTGTTTCAAAGCATAAATAAAAATGCTCTTTACAAATTTAGAAATCCCGCATGCTATGTTTTATGTTGCGTCTCCTTAACTACTTCTTTATCGACTATTTTCTTTACTTTAAAAACTATCTAGTGAAGTGAGAGCGAGAGTCCAAGCCGAAAAAAGAAATCTGTAGCAAACAAATATTTAAAATACCTCACCTCAAGGTCACATATCCATAAAAACCCACAATATCATAAACATATTCCTCCTACTCCCTTTCGCCTTTCGCCAGTTACTGCGAAAAGCTAAGGTAAATTGAAAAGATCAAATTAGTTTAACAGATGTGATTAATTGATAAAGTAACTAGAAAAAAAACAACTAAGTTGACATATTAAAAATTTGAACAAAATTAGTTTCTTAAGATTTATCTCATATATATATATAAAAACCAAAAAGTTCGAAGATGGAAAATAATTTCATGTAGTCAACTATTTATGTCCTAGACAACTTGTGGAGCAGAGTTTTTTACCAGACGTAGAAATTTGAAGAGCGGAATTGAGAAACAAGCGACCCGCCTTAAGGTCTCAAACGCGCATAAGTGATAAATTGGAAAAAAGGCATTATTTTGTTGTTTTCAATGTGTCGAAATATGTAGCACGTGAAAAGCGAATTTATTTTAACAGTCCCAAGCGTAAAAGACCCTGTAGACCCAGATGCATCCACCATATCGGCCACTATAGTTGTTTTGGCAGACGGACGATAATCTGTGTGTTTGGAGCGACCGGAAGGAGTACTCGATTATGAGCTGCCAAATACTGACAAAAGGGTTAATAACAAAAAACAACAACAACAATTGATTGGAACCGTCCGCTGTTCAAGAAACACACAAAATATTAAAAACGGCAATATGGGAACCGCTTTGTGGCACTAGCCTATGCGGCCTACTTGCCAGACCTCACTGCGAGATGTTATGCGAATATAACTATGTTACAAGTGTAGCATATATCGCGAATTATTTGGGTTTGACACAGCCGTTAATCGCCACCATTTGGAAATTGTTATGTGGATAATTGGTAAATCTTTCTCTACAAAGAGCTCGCGGGAACTTTTATTAAACATATTATACTTTTCTATAATCTGGGGCCGATTTATGATTCTCAATATCTAGTAAACTCGATCGTAATTTGAATAAGTTACTTGACAGCAATATTATGAGCGAGAGATATTTCATTCAATAGTAAGAAAAATTTCATATTTTATGGGTAGCTGCAAATTCGCTGCTCAAGAAGTGTCGACAAAGGAGATGCAGATAGAGTGCTAAAGTTTCGTCAATTCCTTTCCTCTGAGCATATATTCATTTTATTGACAAGTAACTGGCAAATTGAACGAGCCAAATTTTCTTTTTCTAACTGAAGAATTATATCGTAAAAGATATCCCATTAATAACGTTCGTATATTTGTTTAAATGCTTCTTATAAACAAATTAAGTTTACCTAGACTTATAAATCAAATTAACTTGTTGGCAAGTTTGACGGAATTCATGAGCATTCTTAACTAACTTAAATATATCCTGAAATGATTTGCAAGCTCATATAATTGCGAAATCATGACTATATTGGAAAATACGAATTTAATCAGAATTAATTACTAATATTGCTCTGAACAAAAACTTGATGATTATATGATCATCATTATCATTTTATTTTCATTAACGTATTTATTAATAGATAAGTATGTATATGATGGCATATAATCTATTAAGAAAAGATTTTTGTGCGTTAATGATTAGAAAGGTCGTTGGCATCTTCGCTCAATCATAAGTCGTAAACAAGACCCGAACGTCAATCAATGTAAGAAGTTTCAAGCCATTATTTTTAATTCCTTTATTTCTTTAGTTTTTAGTCTTTTGATTATTATAGGGCAACACCCTAGTAATAAGCAAGTCATAATTATTTTTGTTTAATTAAAAATGTAAATTTTAAAAATTTCTATTATAACCTTATAAGCGACTTTCTCCAGCAATCTCAATAATCTCAATAGATTGGAAAATAAATTAAAATCATGAACAGCACGCAACGGAAATGATTTGTACTAACACTTTTTATTTAATGATTTTAGGAAAAAATTCAACATTCAATTCTATGAATTTCGGAATACCTTTCCAATTCTATTTTACATAAAGTGAACATAGATAGACTATTCTGCCTGCACAAGTCCGTTAAACTGAACTCTCATTACAATGCATGTCGTGCTCTCTGCTTTTAGTCGTTAGACCAAATATAATACTTCGCACGTATTCTATTTATTTATTTATTTTTTTTTTTTTATAACCTCTCGTTTGAAACGTATGTTCCTCTTTTACCGCTAGAATTTCTGTCTTAGTTTTTTCCATATATTTGTGTACGATTTCATTGATATATTTTGTTTAATTACTCTATCTATCTTATGTTTATATGCGCGTTTAGAAGCTGATAAGCTATGCGGCCGTTTGTCTGAAAAACTCAAATCGATATTAAGTCATAAAATCGTTATGGATCATATGCCGCTTTTAATGGTTTGTTTAGAAGGTTTGGGTAAATTAGCTCAAAAATTTCCGAATATATCGGGCACTTCTATACAATATCTGAAAGATTTTCTTGTCGAACCCAGTCAAATATTAGCTAAACTGCATAGCCATAGTCAAGAAATGCTGGCATTACAAAAAAAGGAAAAGGAAGTAACATCTTTTAAAATTGTTGTACATGGAACGGAATCACGTTCCACAGTCGATATATTCGGTGAAAATCAAAAATATTCAATATCACGCACTGGCCTGGCAGCCTTTGAAGCCTTACGTGACGCGGCAATCGAAAATCTGTGCATAGCTTTGAGAGCTTCGCACACGCTAGATGAATTCTGCGTGCCTTCCCTGGTGGCTAGTGTATCGAGTCGCCTATTTAATGCCGAGAAACATGAATCGGAATCGACTCTAGTTAGCTTAAATATTATTGTAATGCTAGGTCATGTCGCTGTTGCCTTAAAAGACACCTCTAAGACAACCACAAATATATTGCAGTTTTTCATACAGCGCTTTACCAAAGTACCTTCCGAACAGAATGCGCTAATTGTCGATCAACTTGGCTGTATGGTAATATCGAAATGTGAACCAGATGTTTTTGAAGAGATTATGAAAATGTTCACACATGTTACTGTACAATCAGCCTCTTTAGCGTACACTTCGGATCCTGAACGCCGTCAACAATTTTTTTGCGTTTCTGATGCGGTTGTTAATGCTTTGGGTAACATTGCCGCGAACATTGAAGGAGAAAGTGAAAAGAAAGAATTGCTTATCAAACTACTTGAACTGTTTGTACAAATTGGTCTAGAAGGTGAACGGTCCTACGATCATACCCCCGGTGTACCGAAAGCTAATTCGAGCGCCGGCCATTTAGGCATGTTAATACCTGTAATTGCTGTTTTGTTGCGACGAATGGAGCCGATTAAAAATCCACGCGTGCGATTACACAAATTATTTAAAGATTTTTGGGTCTATTGCGTTGTAATGGGATTTACAAATGCCCGCTTATGTTCTTCCGAGTGGTATGCAGGCGTACAACAGATTGCTGCTAAGTCACCATTGCTAATCTCCCAAACAACACATAAATCCGATATGCGTGAATTAAATTATACATCCGCTATAAAAAATGATTCAATCAGTTTAAACGAATTACGAAGCCAAATTTTACTACTACTCGAGCACCCTACAGCCGATGTGACGGCATCTATTAATAAGCTGACCTTTGCTCAATGCACATATTTGTTGAGTGTCTATTGGTTAGAAATGCTGCGTGTGGAAAATGCCGACAAACCTAGTCTCGAATCGATACTAACATATCTTTGTGATCCGGCCTTACAAAAGGACAAATCGGGCATATGGCAATGCGTCAAATGGTGAGTACATTAACTATTTATTACGGAATAAAGAAGAAGAAGAAGCTAGAGGGTAAAATGGGTAAATGGATAATATCCGGAATTTGTATTCGTTTCTGTTGTGTTTCATGTCTGTAAGGTGCCCAATTTAATGGTCTAAGGCCTTTGCAGTTTTGAGGGTCATGTATCCAACTTAGTTGCGGGACAAGATAAGCAACTTTGGCTTATTAAAAATTCATTCTAAGACACTTAACTGAAAAAGACAAAAATACGAACGTTTGTCGAGACAATTCAAAAATTTTAAGATTAATAAAAAAATTAATTAGTATAGAAATTATAAGCACAATGGTTGGGTATTTTTGATTAGTTATAAAGAGGGATTAGTTATTTTAATGAAGCAAATTAGATCTCCAAGAACACTTCAGGAATCATTAAGATTATTATATAACCTAAATTTCTGAATTGTGCTTATTACCTCTTTGGGAGTATATTTGATGGATACGCTGAGACCGTCAGCTGTTGCTTCTCTTGCATAAAAGTGCCTTCCTTCACGACATTTCTGGCGTACAAATATTCAAATTTCCATCTATATAGGTTAAAAGTTCACGAACCTGTTGCTGCTTAAAGCATTCAGCACTTGCTCAGACTTATAAAAATCAATCTATAGTATACAGAATTTGTAGCAAGGGTTTAACGTGGGTTCCTGCCTGAAAGGCTTAATCCCACGGTGGCCCAAGCCACTTTAAGCGTACTACGCCCCCTGGCGAGTTAGACAATCCCCACAGAGTAGGAGCCTAAACAACACCAGAGTCCAGAACAGTTTATTGTGTATGGAACAATAAACTCCACTCAGGTCAGTGGTGAGGCCTAGCTGCACTCAAATAGTTCCACTTTGGCTAGGAACTTGCCAACCACAACCACCACGAGTACTCCCCGAAGGGCCGCACCCAAGCAGTCAGGACTCACAAATTGATCAACGATATGTGTTCAAAAAGGGTAAAAATTGCGCTCGCTTCCGCCATAAGGCTTCCACGGCGCCGTTGATCAATTACCACCATTACCCGCAGGCATCCGTGACATATGTTCAAAAGTAAAAATAAGGCAAAAGGGGAAAAAGCCTTTCCGTCAAATCCCTTTTTTAATTTTTGCATGTATTAATTCTTAAGAGAGTTTATTAATTAATAGGCCAAAGGGAAGGCCATCCGTCAATTCCTTTTTGTATAATTAACTCTCTCTTGAGAAAATTTTAATTCCAACGACTTTATGAACAAAGTCCATCATACACCCGCAGGCATACGTGGCTTCGTGAGGCGAGCCTCCTGACCCCCGTGGCTCCCAGTTTGTTTTACAAAGCCTTTGGCATACTTTGGGCGGATGTTAAAAACAACCGTACTTGCTTCGGATTCACCATACTTCCTTAGTTGCCAACACCATGAACTACTTTTCTTCGAGATATATAGGTTTCGGGTATTGCACTGACATGGCAGGGGCGATCTACCATGCACTCGCTAGATTACTACCTTCAACGTACTTAATACCATTCATATATTTCCTAGGTAGTAACCAGCTATTGAGTGAAGAGCTCATCTTCCAGCCAACCCCTCCACCATCTCTCAGAAACTCGTCGCCGAGTTAGTAGCCCAAAACCTTAAACAGTATACATTGACTTGAGAACTTTATTTGGTAAGATAAACTACAACGTTCTGAACTTTGTCAATAAGCTTTATTTTCATAAACGGCCAACGCAGCCAATAAAGATAGGATCGCGAGCTTGTCAACTCGTTTAGAGCCCCTAAATGATATCTATAAATTTATTATCTATCTGTACCGGCTGAGGGTGTGCCTATGTACATGCATTTTTTTTTTTCCCCTTGGTTTATTTCCACATGAATTTGGATATATCTTGTATGCGACCGGGGGGGTGGGTCGGATCCTCGCGAGGTCGCGCATGATGTTTGTTTTGTTTTTATCAATTTTATTGAATAATTCGATGAAAACTTACAACATATGAATGCATAAAATGTAAACAAAATCTGATACATTGAAACATTATATATATATTTTTTATTTTTTTATAATAAAGTACTTTTGAGACGTAATGGAAAAATTCAAAAAAATCATTGATTTAGAATATTGCTAATAAAATGCTCCATCTTATGAAATATTTTTTTTTCGCATAGGAAAGTAAAACTTTTAGTATTCAGGCTATCAAAAGTGTTAGCATTTAAGACGTTTATAAAAACTTCTCGCATCTTGGCCAAAACAGGATTTCCATACAAATGACGCCTAGCGTTAAAAGAATCTGCTAGAGAAACGTTTCGTTCCACATAAAGGATATCGCAAAGTTCTTAAATATCGTCACGAAACGTCTGAATGTCTATATTTAATACGAAATAATATGACGAAACAGTGGTGTTAGGCTTCTAATCGTGTTGACAATCACGATAGGCATCATGGATCAGTTTAATTCGGAATCCTGTTTTAATCATCATAATCATTAGCAACGATTCCATCAGAGAAGAAGACTTCCTTCAGAACATCAAAATGAGTTTTTTTTTTTTTTTGGTGTTCAAGAAATGATCTGAGGAGATGGAATTTCGCCAAGAGCTTTGTACACTATATTAGAGACAGAAAATTGTTTACTTTGTCGAACAACTCTCTCGGAAGCTTTTGCTGAACTAGTTGGGACACAATTAAAAATCATCTTTGGCCAGTTTTTCTAAAACAAGTTTTTTTGGCTGGTCATGCGCTATAAATGCAGAACATATTCATTAGTCTTTTTCAAGCTCAGACGTGCGGACACTGTGTATGCCCTTTGATCTTAAGCGGTTTGTGTTCAACTTATTAATGATAATGAACTTTGATAAATTTTATTATTGTATTGGGCTTTAGGTACTGGGTTTTCCTCGTGGGCATTTTGAGAAGACCCCAATTGACCAAAGATATAAAATGTGATTGTGTTGGGAATTCAGTCAGTCAATATAATTTGCAGCTCTGCCTCTGCAGAATTCCTCTGTATACTTATTTTCTCACTCACTCACTCTTATGTCAAACATTCTATTGTGTAAATAAAGTAGGCTGTCAATAGCATTAATATCGCACATGCTACGGCCGCTACGTTTTCATGAACTATATGTTGTGAGCCTTTAGACAAAGGGAGCTTTAATACTTGAGAAATACAAATCAAAGTACTTTTGCCAAAGAGTGACACATGGAATTATGTCAATTGCACGTGTGTTACGCCACAAGATTCAGCTAAAGCTGAAGAATGGAATATCGCCGGCCTTGCATATGCCACTAAGTAAGAAAGGCTCCACAAATTCAATTCAATTCAATCAAAAGGTCCCGTAAGAAAGGCGATGGTTTTGATGTAAAGTAACTTAAAAATGAATAATGAACTACATAACCCAATTTTTTGATATCGTAGACAAGTTAACTATGATAATGATTTGCTCACGATTTTATGATCGTGTAATATCCTAGATGAGTATGATTGCTTCGACGAAATAAAACCAAAATAATAATATTTTCGGCACTATGTGCAGCGGTTATACATATAAGAAATTTAGTTAGCGAAATAATTAAAGACTTGTCAGCTACAATATGATTTAACGACAATCAAGGTGGTGTCCCATTAAGCACTAACCACATTAAAGTACGTCATTACTTTATCCGTGAAATAATCGAGAGGAGAGGCGAATTAATCAAGATAGAATGTATTACAACAGATGGAGTGCCTGCTGACGCATTAATCTAACGATTACCATTATCAAAGTATAAGAGTTGCATACGAACCTTGGAGATGATATGAATTACTGAACTATCTATTAGAGGAGTATATGGAAAATTGTCACTCGATATAATTGGCAAATACATTTGAGTTCCTCTATATACTTTTTTTTGTCTGTAATCTGTTATATCAAACATTTTATTATACGTATAAAATAGCCTTATGATCATAAGGCGATCGTCTATAGAAATTAGGTGAACATTTTCCTTTAATTTCCAATCGTCATTAGCTTATTTTTATCTCGGGCAAAGTTTACTTGTGCATTCGAAATTTTGCACCTATAAACGACACAATTTGCTTCAGGACAATCATCTTTGCACTTGGACGTTTTTTTTCCTTTCTTTTACGCTTTACGGAATTCGGCAATATGGCCACAGGTGCCAGATTAGAAGCATCTTTTTAATGTGGGAGTAAAACAATCAGCGGGCAAAATACAATAAATATATTTTATGATTTACGGGATATATGTTTCTTTAAACCCGATCTTTACACTGGTTGTCGGTAAAAGACTTCAGGATTTCTACGATTAAGTCTGGTCGCAAATGTAGCTTTAATCTCGGATACAGCATTCTTTCCATTCCCTTGCTTGATCATGCTCCGGACAATTTCGTATTTTTCTAGCAAGATTCTCAAAATGTTTGCCTTGCGATTCCTACATTGAACTCATCGTTTCTAATGAAATTTTTTGCATTTATACCATTGGCGATCATTACCAACTCTTTAAGTCCTCCTAAATTAAACACTGTGAAATATGGTACGGAAAAAAGAGCTCTAGGGAAAAAAACAGGCCGGGATCATATTCTCATATATTTCAACAAAAATAAAAATTTAGTTAGGGTAAGCTACCGAAAATTTTCGGATCTATCATGTATCCTTGAGCTCTGGTTTGGGCACACCATCAGCCCTGTCGTTGGTTTCAAAGACCGAACAGCCCGGTACCCGTATTAGGGTACGCCCAGCTCATTCAACGCTTGCGGACACCCTAACACGAGACTCGACATTACTGCTTGCCTTTAAGGCGACGTGACTATCGAAGCGAAATATTGAATATAACTGTACACTTGAATTGTTTTATTTTTAGGAATAATGGAGAATTTTATGAAGAAAAAAAAATTGTCGCAATTTGGGTCTTATCTGTTACAATCTCAAAAATAAAAGCTTCGTACGGGATATTACTTTTTCAATATTCTTAAGCTCATTTCACGTTTATTTTCTTTTTTTGCAGCATATCTGATCAAGTTTTCGAAAAGTTTCGTAATGTTTTATTTAATCGCGACGAGATTCGTGAAAAGGTTTTAGAATCCCAAGGCACTTTGTTACTTGTTTATTTTAATCATACACATAAACAAATACAATTGGTTGCAGATCAATATCTTATTAAGTTAGTGGACAAATTTCCTTACCTTTTGTGGAATCGCCGTGTACTCTGGTGCATGTTAGATATTTTGCAATTTTTGGCCGATTCTTTAACTTTGGATCCGAACGCAGAACCGCCGGTTTTGCGTGTCGCCTCCACGCCGTATACACTTCAACTTATGGATTCTTTACCGGCACGTGAAACGCGATTGAAAGATTTCGCTGACCGTTGTCAAATGATTGTTAATGAAGCGATGAAATGGGCTCCCCGATCAATACGCTCTCACTTACAAGAGTATCCTAATCAAATACCCACCAATGTTTTGGCTCATCATAGCGGCCTAGCTTTAGCCTTCGACGCGGTGGTTAACAATTGCTCTTCATATCCGAACTCTTTGCCATCGAATAGCAAGCGACCAAATTGTGTACGCTCAGATACGCCACGTTTTGTATCGGTATTGTGTTTGCGCAGTAAGTATGCCGGTGAAATATCCGGGCTTCTGTCTGTACTTAATGAAGAAGAGAAGGTCGGTTTAGCAGACCGCCTCGTTAAAGATGTATGGGATGCATGTCGAGATCGCAGCGATTCTCGACATCGCGGTGCTCTATGGAGAGCGGCAGCTTATTTGATCATATGTTCGGATATTAATCGTAAACTCTTACATGCAGTCGGTAAGTGAAAGCACAGAATTAAGCTCGTCGAGGTCGTGAAAAGTGTTATGTAAATTTTTACGATACCCTTTTTAGCAACTTCACAAGTAGAACTATTCACTGATTTAGCTATGGAAACCGCAGTGGAATGCTGGCAATGGGTTCTTACGGCACGTCAGGATTTAGAATTATGCTTAATACAGGAGATGGTGTCCGCTTGGCAGATAACATTCGAAAAGAAAATCGGCCTCTTCTCGGAAGAAATACAAATTACTAGTCCGTTGGCAGCATATGAAGGCTGCAAGCTGATATCGCAACCGATACTAATAACTCCACACTTAATATGGTTACAATTGCTATCTGAAATGGTTGACACCGCAAAATATTGCAATCGCGATAAGGTAGAAATGTTTTGTTTATTATTGCATCGCTGTCTACCGATCAATAAACATAGCAAACAGAATCGACAAGTCTCAACTGTAGGTTGCCGTTTTAAGTTGCTCCAATGCGGTCTATCATTATTACAAGGTAATACTGTGCCTAAATCGTTAGCTCGGAATATTTTACGTGAACGTATATACAGTAACGCATTGGATTATTTTTGTGGACCGCCAACCTGCCCCAATCAGAATAAGGAACAACTGCTTTCCGATATTTTAATTTTGCTAAAATTCTGGCAAACAATGATAAATGAAAAAAAACATTTAATTACCTCGGAACTCGGTGATTATGATATACCCAATAACGCACCTACTAATCATATGCTAACGGTAAATAAAAATCCAGAAACAACTTCCCTAATAAGCGGCAGTGAAATGGGTCGCTCCTCTTCAGTAGTGGGTACTGGTGGTTGGTATAATACCATACCCCACTCTACATCAACTCTTTCAAAACGTTCGAATCGTTCGAAACGTTTGCCCGATCAGAAGGGCTCATACGACAAGGACTATATGAAGAAGCGTAATCTGATACTAGAGCTATTGGCAGTGGAAATAGAATTTTTGATTACTTGGTACAATCCAAATGGTGCACCGGATCTGATTATACCAGGTAAGTAAAGCGTGACATGTTACGGCAAATGTTTAGCTATTTTGTAAGCCACAGACTGACTTGTTTGTTAGAAGACAACTACATTAGCCAATCGATCGTTAGATTTTCGTAACCAGACATCTTGCTAACATCTTGTTCGTCAAGCAACCCGTGAGTACTCAATCATGCGTCTCTACTTCTTCTATGCAGATGAAGATGAAATCACAAAATGGCGTAATCGACCGTATAAAGTTAATGTTGGCCGCGATTATGCTCGGCTGGCGTGGTCCTATAGTCCCGCTCTAGCCGTATTTCTGCCACAACGTGTTAAAAATGCAGATTCCATTGAAGAGGAAGTAACAAGACTCGTTTGTGCTGATCCAATCGCTGTCTGTGACATTCCAGAAGCTTTAAAGTACTTATGCACCACCAAAAACTTATTACAGGACTCAGCCGATTTAATATATATTTTAATTTGGGCTCATGTAAATCCAGTGCAAGCTTTAGCTTATTTTTCACGTCAATATCCTTCGCACCCACTTACCGCGCAATACGCAGTCAAAACGTTAACTTCGTACCCCGCCGAATCAGTATTACCCTACATACCACAACTTGTACAGGCTTTGCGACACGACACCATGGGTTATGTTTCCGAATTTATTAAAAACATTTCCAAGCGCTCTCAGATTGTTGCCCATCAACTAATCTGGAATATGCAAACCAATATGTATATGGATGAAGACCAACAACATAAAGATCCAAATTTATATGAAGCTTTGGAAGCGTTATCATTGAACATAATTAAGTCATTCTCCGGAGCAGCCAAACAGTTCTATGAACGAGAATTCGATTTCTTCGGTAAGATAACCAATGTATCGGGAGAAATACGTTCTTATCCTAAGGGACCAGAACGTAAGAATGCCTGCTTAGCGGCTTTAAGTAAAATTAAAGTACAAGCCGGCTGTTATTTACCCTCAAATCCGGAAGCAATGGTTTTAGACATTGATTATACGAGCGGTACCCCAATGCAAAGTGCAGCGAAGGCACCGTATTTAGCCAAATTCAGAGTTTATCGCTGTGGCATTACTGAATTGGAAACGAGAGCAATGGAGGTTTCCAATAATCCGGTAAGTTGAAACCGGAGATTACAGTCACGGCAGAGCTGCCTTGGCAGTAGCTAACTTTAGCCCTTTGTGCCCTTCTTTCGCTTTTCTTTATTATTTGCTAGAAATTTTGAAAACTTTTTAATAATTGCAGAATTTTCAAATGGCAACCACGATTAGCTTAGGTGCCGAATGTTGGCAAGCGGCAATTTTCAAAGTAGGTGATGATGTGCGCCAGGATATGTTAGCTTTACAAGTCATCACCATATTTAAGAACATTTTTCAACAAGTAGGCTTGGATCTTTTTCTATTTCCTTATCGGGTGGTGGCTACCGCACCAGGTGTATGTTTTTATAGATAAGCAAAATGCTATAAATTCCTATTGATTTGCATTTTCTCATCTTATTCAGTGTGGAGTAATTGAATGCGTACCCAATGCAAAGTCGCGTGATCAACTAGGCCGACAAACGGATACTGGCCTATATGAATATTTCCTACATCAGTATGGCGATGAAAGTTCCAAGGAATTTCAAACTGCACGAGCCAATTTCGTCAAATCTATGGCTGCATATTCTTTAGTTGGTTATTTGCTGCAAATTAAAGATCGTCACAATGGCAATATAATGATCGACAAGGACGGTCATATTATACATATAGGTGAGTCTTTTTCTATTCTATGTATACAGCAAAAATTTATTTCGTTTAATTATAATAGATTTTGGCTTTATGTTTGAGTCCTCACCGGGTGGTAATATAGGTTTTGAACCGGATATGAAACTCACCGATGAAATGGTAATGATTATGGGCGGTAAAATGGAAGCTCCACCCTTTAAATGGTTTTGTGAATTGTGCATACAAGCTTTCTTGGCCGTTCGACCATATCAGGATGCTATTGTTTCATTGGTATCTTTAATGCTCGATACTGGATTACCTTGTTTTCGTGGCCAAACTATTAATTTACTTAAACAACGTTTTGTCTCCACTAAAAACAACAAGGAAGCTGCGGCCCATTTATTAGCTATAATAAGAAATTCTTATCAGAATTTCCGGACACGAACCTACGATATGATACAGTATTATCAAAATCAAATTCCATATTAGAAAAATTGGAAAAAATTTAAATCTTCAATTCTTCGCTTGGCGCTACAATTTGAAAGTTTTATATATTCTTTTACTGTTTAACCGTTTTATGTAACGTGAATGTTCAATCGTGCAAGTTTTTTCTGTCGTATATGTTAAATATAAACTAAATTTTTTTTAATTGTTATTGTTAATAATTAAACGCAAAATTTACTTTGAAATAAGGTTATTTAAAAATAAAAAGGAGTTTGAAATATATACTCTTCGAAATTTCTTTTATAGTGGAAGAAGACATATTTGAATGTAATAAAAATTCAAAATTTAATTTTTGATTAAAGGTTTTTTTTTTGGTTTATTTCGACCATATTAAATTGTATTAACAGGTTTGCATTAACATAAAAAATTAAATTTATCGCTTATAATATTTGAATTCATCAAATAATTAACAAAAATTAAAATAGGGGAACGCTCAAGCGAACATTTGCATAATGTTAATGAGCGTCGTCTATCTGTTCATCGCTGTCGGGACAGGACAGAGAACAATTGTTTATTACATATTGGGCAAACAATAAATTGTACGATGGAAAATTACAACATTGCATATCGGTGCGTTGCCATTGAAACATATCGGTGACTTCCAATTCTCGCATAGTAGCATAGCCTTCTGACGATTTATTTGCAAATATAGTTATGATAAATTTAGATGGTAGAAATGTTTTTATCACACGATTGATGAGTTCAGCATAATTGTTCAAAGCCACGTTGCTTTCAAAACTGACATACGAAAATTGATGTTCGGGAGTTATATGTATGGTCATATACTCACCACGTTCGTTAATGCCATTCATAGAATAACCGCAGGGATCGAAGAGAAAATCATCGATTTCCATACCGGGGAGAATTTGATGGATTTTACTATTAATCGTAGCCTCTTTAGCATCGTCAGAATGTTGTTTAGTAAAAATATTCATTATTTTAGGATCCAAGTTTTGCATTAATACCTCTATGGTTTGATCGGGTTCAGAACAACTTTCAAGTTTAGGAATTGCTGGTTCTGTCATTTGCATACGTTCACCTCGCTCCGGGTGGCTAAGGGTATACAAATACCAACACTCATGATTGATAGAACCCAAACAATACGAGCGGCCATTTTCAAATACTGAATCTAAGAATGCCACCTCTTCGCAAAATCCTCGATGAGGAAATAATTGCAATTCCGGCCTGGAAAAATTTTTACGAGAATAAAAGACATCACTCACTTCCGTAAAACCCATTTGCTTAGCCAAATTTAATAGAGGCTTTAAACAGCTCAACGGTGTAGTGGTTCCGCACGTTTTTAAAATCCATCTTCGTTTTGATATGAACATGCTACTCTCGCTTAGCACATACGCATCTACCGTGTGGTTGCGGGCAAAACTTATAATTTCACATTTAACAGCCTGTAATAAGGTTTCCCAAACACAGCGCGGTACCTTACGCAAATCACGACTTTTGTTATAATCGGTATCTGCAAACCAGATCTCTAAGAGCTTTTCCACGCCTTCGAAAAAGTGTTTAGTAACTTCCATGTTCACACTTTACAAATTTTGTTTAGTGAAAAAACCTACACGCGTTTTTACTTCTAGACGCTAACTGATAGTGAAAATCTTAAATTTTCTCCCATTAATGTTTCAATTGATAATTTTATCAGAAATCATCTATTGCTTCTCTACATTTTATTATTTTACTGATAATAAAGAGTAACGTCATACTAGCGGTTTTTTTTTTGCTTAATTGTAAAGTAATATTGAAAATATTGGTAAGATATCGATAAATGATAGAAATTCGAACTTTATACTATGAAAATCGCTGTCTTCGCCTGACTTCATTTGCATAAAACGAAAATCTTATAATGAAATTTTAAAGAGAAAACTTCTAGTTTCGACTCGGATTGAGAAGATGTAAATACTTCTTCATTTTTTCATTTATTCATTGATAATTTTGTCTAAATAGTAGGCTTTCTTAACTATAGTGAAGAAAAGAAGAACAATAACAAGTTAAGTAAAATATGTGTGGAAACTAAAAATGCGTCTTAAGGAAGCAGGGATGAAGGTAAGATTCAATTTTTATAATCAATTCAAGATTGGAATCCTTTTATTTTGCGGTTAACAAATTATGTGATAAACGAAAAAATTACGACTTTTAATAAGGCATAAAAATAATACGTGTTCACCTTATCTGGCTGATGATTTCAAAATTTTACCGGTACACATATCACATATCAAAGTCAAAAATCCTTCGCTGTAAAATTCCGCTTTGGAAAAGCTCAAAATTCGATGCGATTTTCGCCAATAACTTGAGAAAATTTTAATTCACTTATAATAGTTTTTTTTCTTTTGAATAACACCAACTCCAGCTTTGTTTAATTGCTATTAGTTTATACATATATACGATTCGAATTCATTTTGTAGGCAAAATGGATTAGGCTGCGAACCCATCAACCAACGCGATAGTTTCATTTAAAGAGAAACTCATAATATTTTCAAAATAATTAATTTATTATATCTCTACGACTCGGTCATTCATATTACGTTAAACGAAACAAATTAAATTTTAATTGAATTGAATTGCTATTATTTGCTCCATATTGATCTAGGTTAAAGTGGATTTAAAATAAATTTGAGTTTGACCTGGATTTGTTATGAATTGATTGTAACTCTAATCGCAACTGTATTCAGTGGTATGTTAATGGATTTTTGTAAACTGGGTACTAATTATATATCGTTTAGCTAATTAGCTTTCATTTGAACAACCAGCTTTGAAAACTATTTGATAGTGAATTACGTATGATTTTCGTCATTCGAAATTTATTTCGAAAAAAAGTTCCCTAATCTTTCTTGAATGCATTTGTAACCCATTTCTGTCAATTACGTGGCCCAAATATTTAATTTCTTTACAGGGAAACTTACATCTTTTCATAATCAATGTAAATCCAGCATTATATAAAATATCGAACACCTTTTCGAGTCATTGGATGAATAATTGCCTACCTAACAGAGGTGAACTTTCATTTTAATACCAATAAATTTAGGAAAATCTCTTTTCTATGTGATATTATAGAATGACATCGTTTGAATTTATTTCATTTTTTCTTATACAAGTTCAATTCTTAGCTTAATTTTTAATCTATGTTCTTATAGGTTAAACAAGAAAGAAATGAGTTAAGAGCTCATTATTTAGTGATTACCATCACGTTCGCCTTCACCGAGTTATTACAGTTTTTTGCAATACATAATTAGTGCCCAGTACCTTAGGAAGTATCCACGCATCCCTTAGTTAACGTTCATTGGCGATCAACACGGGAACTGAGATTAGTTGCTTTTGTATTACGTATGACTTTCATCATCGCTTTTGTTGCTATCGTTTAGGTCGAATGAAAAAATGAAGAACAATTTTTGTTTATGTTTAGTTTTCGACTTTGAAATTTAGCGCATTAGGCGAACCCTAGGATATAATATGTTGTATTGGTAACAACATCAGCTGACACGGGTTTGTTGACAACGCTAACAAAAACGAACGGTTGAAAAAAAAAAATAGCATCAACCGAGAGAACAGGTTTGGTTCTCAAGCGGTTCTTGTTCTTTAATATATTTTAACAGTGCCTCTGTTTCTAATTCTAAAATAAACATGTATCTACGGTAATCAAAATTGTTTTAATTAAACTTAAACAGTGACATAGACCAGTCTGTCAAATATATATGAAAACAACACAAGTTTATTGTTATTATCATCATTACTTAATAGAAACAGGTAATGTTTTATCAGTTGCCGCCATAACATAAAAATGCACTATACCGCTGCAAATTGTCAAATATTGCTTGAAACTGTATGCAATAAAGTGTAGGCAATTTGAATTATACGCACAAGATTTAAGAGATTAATAAAGATTTAGTAGAAATTCCCAAATACTTAACAAAAATGAAAATTTATTATAAAAAAATTTTAAGAATACTAGACAATATTTGATGTATATATAGGCATTACAGAGAAAAAAAATTGCTCGAGCCGAAAGATTTCAATCATTGCCATCGAAGTAAAAGGCCATTATGGTGTGTTTTTATATTATAAAATATTTTCTGGGATAATTCTTCTATGTAAATTCAAGTTTTTAAATTACATCGACACTAAGTCGACGGACAATGTTTAAGTGTTTTTTAATTTATGTGTATCAACTTTTTTTAATATTCTGATCTATGTACTCGCTTAAATTCATTAAGTTTCCCCAACAAAACAGCGGCAGGTTGACGGAGAGTAAGTTAATTGCAAGTTTCATTCCAATAATCAATTTTCAATTATTTCATTTCTTTATTTATACATTTTCTTCTAAGTTTCATCGCACTACAAATAGTAAAAAAAAAAGTCGAGCCACAAGAAATTATAGTTGAAGAAAATTTGGAGGATGATCGAACCATGAATTAGAACGGACTACAGGTGACAAAAAAATTCTAGAGTCGACAAATTTAAAGGCAGCACTAGCAATGTACAATTTTCTGTTAGTTTGCTATTGATTGTTATGTGTTTAGAAGTCCCTACGCAACAGATGCGATATCTTCGGACAATGTGCCAGGTAAAGTTAATAAAAGCAAATAAGTATACATTATTTAAAACGTTTAACATTTGTTCTTTTTTCTGTTAAGTGCACCGGGCGAAATGCAGACTAAAACAGGAAAACGCTGTCTGACACGTGCAATTTCCTTCAGAAGCAAATCGATAATGAAAAACGTTTCCAATAAGAATTGCTACAACGGTTAGGGGTAAAAGTCAAGTAACACAAGCCGTTCAAAGAAGCTGTACTAGAACTGAAGAGGCAAAAAGACGATTTTTCTTCTTCGCCAAATGACTTTGGGTTTTAAAGCAACCAGAGTTTAAATTTAAAGTTTGTTAGTTAAGCAATTTATTTCTTTATTGTTATCTTTATTTCAATACCAAATGGCCGAACAACTTATTTTTGTTTTCATTTTTGTGCTATAGCTGTTTGTTCTAACAAATGCAACGCTAAAAGAAATTTGCATTTCTTGCAATGCAATTGTAGACCAAATTTTCTCAACACGTTAGCTATTTAGCTTTCGTCTAATTTGGCAGAGTATATTAAACAGTTGTTAAAAACCCTCGTGAAGGAGTGGAATTGAAAGCTAACTTTCAGATACGCTTGAAATAACGTTCCAGCTGAAAACCGAGAGTGAATGGTATATTTTTCACACGTCATTATCATCCAGATTATGTGAAGTATAACTTTTGTTAAAAAGTATTTAACTGCATTGCACAGATGATAAGGAAATAAGTCCGTTCGTTGTTTTACTGACAAACTTTTAATGATTAATGCTACAGCAAATTAAACTCTTTCATTAATATAATTTAATTTTTTAAGGACTGAAATTAAGAAAACGTTTGAAACACCTAAAAGAAACCCTTAGAGACAATATTTTTCATCCGCATAAAATTCTAACCAGTATCCATTTTTTCGTCTTTTCGTTTGTGCAATGACTGCTGTAAACATATTTCTGGCCACAAAAACGAAGCCCTGGCATTGGCCGGTTTTCTAAAGAAATGAAACATTTGTAAAAAATATATATATACTTCACGGGCTTTGTCACATTTGCTTCTGCGAGTTGTACAGTTTTTGTCAAAAAAATTAAATCTTGGTTTGGGTAAGCGCAGTTAATTTTTTCCATCTTTGTACAGGTACAAGAACATCGCCCGTAGAATATACATATGTTCAAATTTTTGTAAGTTTGCTTACGTAGTAGGTAAACAGAAATGTGTTATTAATATGCGTTGTATTTATGGAGTCATTTCTTACAACTAATTAGATTAAAAAATGACTTATTTTCATATTTTCGGTAAGTGTAGTTGCTCAATAAAATTACATGTCGACTACGAAGCTGAATAAATTTTTTTGAGCCATATCGCATCAAGGATATTATACAAGGCACTTAATTCTAATTCATTTCAAATTTTGAATTTACAGTCATGCCACATTACGTTCTCTGCTGTTGAAATTTCGTAATTTTCTTTAACATATAACTTATGGCGTACGTCAATTTTACGGGTTTTTGAACCTTACAGATTAAAAATTCTACATAAAAAAGTAGATAACTTTAGATGTTATATATTGAGTTTTAGTGATATCTCTTCTCTTTTTGAATCTTATATAACTATTTCTACGGAAATCCGTCAATGAGAAATAAATTGGAGTTAAAATGTTGCCGTTACACGGATTAGTACACAGATGAAGCCTACTTTTAGGTTGAACAACAGGTCGTTGTGGCGACCGTTTAGGTAACAGTTCATAAAAAATATATTTACAGGATCGAAAATGATAGATGTAAATTTGAAAAAATTGTCGACGTTTTCGAGGTTGTTTTACATTTTTCTACATTGTGCGCGTGTATGCGTCAATTTTTTTAACCGACGTGGGAGTGTTTGTTCCACATTTCAGTTTCGTATTTTAATTTTTGCGACTATGACGATTCACAAGAGTTAACTGTCGAATTAACGGGTTTCCGCAAAAAAGGTAAATGCGAAACGTGGTAAATTTAATGTTAAACTGCGTTTTTTTTTATTACCTTTTTGTTTCTCTCTCTTCCTCTCTCTTTTTCATGTGTATATATCGTTATATATAGCTAATGTAATACGTAAATATAAGTTATTAAATGTTGTTATAAATTGTTTCGAAATCAATGCCAATAAAGACAGAAGAAACAACAAGCAACAACATTTAAAAACATTTTCCATTTTATGCCAATTTCACATAAGGTGGCTAGAATATATTATATATATGTGGGAACACATACATAACTGATCTAAAAAAATTTTGACTTTATTGAATTAAGAATATATATAGTCATTAAAAGAAAGGCTTATATACAATATTTTTACTTTTAAAGGTATATAACATCGTGAGCGAAAGTAAAGTTTCTACTCAATGGTTTTTATTTTGCTTGGGGTTGTGCCTCTCACTTAAACTTATATGAAAAATTATTTATTAAGAGGAACAGTGTCCAACTGCAAGAGAAACATTTCAGAAAGAAACGTTAGAAAATAATCCAAAGTTTTGATAAAAAAGGACAATAATATAAAACCAATCATTAAAAGTAAAAATAATAAGATGAATTTAAGCATATGCATAAATTTTTTAGGTTTTCTTTTGTGGTAATAATCAACAGGTGCGTGTACATATTATCGTAGATTGTCTTGCACAAATTTTTTGTGAAAAGAAATTTTAAAAGTGTTCAGATACTCATCGTTCAGAATTTTGCACAATATTAAACGACGATTACAATTTTTCACCTTTCATAGCAACGAAACGATTGAAGCGTATTTGTAACGATTAAAGCAACCACTTAATAACGAATGTGACAAATAAGGCATAATGATAAACAATTTACTAAATTTTCTTATATCAAGAAGCAAAACAGTGGCATGAAGATTGGAAACCGCTGGTATAAAACATTCTTATGGCAGAAAAAGAAATCATACGTTCATGCTGGCTCTCCACTATTCTCTGTTCCGAAAAGTCATCGAAAATATATTAGCTTAAATGAAACGCATTTAATATAAAATCAAGAAGATAGCGTGTTTCTAAACGCTCAATTCAAGTCATATATACTTTACTTGTTGAAAAGTAAATATGTGAATTTTGCTGCATAAAGAGCTAATTTCTAATCTAATCTATCTAATCAATCCAAGTAGTCGGAAAGATATTATTAATTTTCTTTGTCTATAGAAAATCATTTTATTTAAAATATGCGCGATTATATTTATATTTATGTAACTATTTATTATAATATGTATAAAAGAAAAACTATAGAATATTTTTTCTTAAATCAATCTACCGAAATCAAAGGAACAGCGGTAACACTATTGCCCGAAATACGAATATTCGTAAATCATGGCATCTCCATCTAATGTCTCGCCCTCAAAATATAATTAAACAGAAGTGAAATTTGGTGTTTCTTTAGGCTGAATTCTTTGGTTCTGCAGGTGAACCACATACAAAAAAATCTAAAAAGCTTTTAGTAATTCTCAAAACAACAATAAGTAATATTAGTAAAGTGGAAAATAATATTTTTGACACGAAAGTCAATAAAATTTTTCTCTGAAAAAAACCGACAAAAAATTTTTACGTGCGGGAGGGTGATAGCTGCTTTTTTCTTTCATTTTATATAGAATATATTTCATAATTGCTTGTGAGGGAGAGAAAAAAGATCGGAGTGTAACGAACAAAGAAACAAAAAAAAAAAAAAAGAAAAAGAAAAAAAAACAAGGGGAAATTGACGCAAAGAAGAAGCATCATTAGTAGCAGAATTTTTATTACAATTGAAAAATTGTGGCAAGTCTTTTTGGAAAAGTGATTAAAAGAAAAAATTTGTCAGAAAAGAAAAAAATTTCCTGAAAAGAAAAAATTTCCTACAAAAATATATTTTGCATAAAAGGCAAACATTTTCTTCAACTTTTTCTAAAAAACCAGCAGTAAAGGGTAATTTTATATAAATCTCTCAAAAGTTTATAGTGTATGCGTGTAGATTTTACAAAGAAAATCTTATACATAATCTACACGGCAAGAAAAGGGAAGAGTGCTTAGTAAGGATAGTGTGTATGTGTTGCGAGTACAAATTTAAAAAAAAAAAAATCAAAATTACAACAAAGAGCGATTAGCAATCCGCATTTGTTGTAAATTTAAATTTTTTTTTAAGAAAACTTAAATTCGTCGGTAAATATATGTAAATATCGAATAGTCAAAAGAGAAAAAAAAAAAAAGAAAAAGGAACACGTCTTGCAGATTTACTAAATTAAATTTAGTTAAAAAATTTTAATATTAATTAATGTATAAAAATTTGATTTGCCAAATATTATCCTTGAAAAATAACTAACACACAAACACAGCCAAATAGAACGAAACCTCGTAGACAATAAAAAAGCAGAAATATTAAGATTAAAAGAAAATGTGAAATGATTCAAGCATGAAACGAGAAGAAAGTTTTTCGTTTTAAAAACCGTAAGTTGGAAAGAGTATATTATATAGTCATCACTATAGCATGCGGAAGAGCGATATAGACAACTCTGGTTTTGATAGCAGTCTTCAAGCAAGTGTTTAAGTGAGAGTTTGAGAATGAGGGAGATTGTAAAAAAGAAAAGTGAGAAACGAAATGTGAAGATTTTTGGTAGAAGTTTAGAAAAAAATCCATAAATTAATGGAAAATAATATTTATTAATATTATAACGCATTGAATGTTGCAATTACTTCTGTTTACTTATAACGGTGAAATTAATAACAATATTTTTTTTCATATTTAACACAAGCAAGCAATGTGATAAATTCCCAGGTGTTTTTTGTAATATCATTTACTTTATAACAGTCATTGCGCGACTTAAAAACTACTTTTCGTAGCTTCTTTCGACAGTTAGTTTTTAGAAAATCTTTGAATTTAAAAAGATAAATTGTGCAAATTCATTGAAAATTCATTAAAGCAATACATTACCTTTGTACTGCATTTTGCAGAAAATACATATTTAGATGCAGAAAAGTGCGTATATGTGTATATATATAGTTTTTCTTGGATGCTTGAAATTAGGTAAAAGTTCGTTTTTAAAATATTCCAAACTTTAAAAAGTTAATTTCATATTACAAAAATGAAAAAACATCACAAAAGTACGAACGTAGGCAATTTCCCAAAACCAGTTTAAAAATCATAAAATTATGGACTCGAAGAAACAGTCTTTCTGCGGTGTTTCCATTGTGTTAATTTTGTCTAAATTATTTGCAAGCAGTTCGTCCTATTTATATCTATTAAATCAACGATGGTCGTGGAAAAAACCAATTGCTTTCAAAAAAAAAAAAAAAAAAATGTTTAAAAAAAGTGCCTTCACCAACAGTTCTTCGTAGGTTGTATTCAGTTAAAAATGGCCCTTAAATGAAAAAAAAAAAATTATAAATATTAGTTTTTATATATATTAGTTTTTTTATATAGGTGGGTTATTATTTCAGGTCCCTAAGCTGACTGAGATGAGATTTGACTAAATTTGTGCGCTAAACTTCAGGCAGTTGACATATAGACGGGTGAAGAGGGAAATACACATATTCTGCAGAGGTTTAGATGTCATCAAAGAGGACAACATTACAATATTTGAATATTTTCTGCCCTCCCCCCTCACCACCCACCCTCACTAAATTTATACGTAAATAATCCCATCTTTTCAAAATTCAAGTGAAAAGGTTGGGTTTTTTGGTTTTGTTTAATTAGTAATAATAATTAATAATGACAATTCAATTATGCAGATGTTTTCATTTAGAAAATACATTTTTTGAAAATATGTTTTTTTGTTGCAGCAATTGTTTTCTAGCATTTGTTTCGATAATCATATATTTTAGATTTGATATTTAGATATTTGAGATTATGTTGACATATTCAAAATCCATTAGAAATTATCTCGATTGGTAAAAGTGGGAAAAAACCGTTGTAGCATAAGCACTGTGAAATCTTATTTCTTCAATGTTTGTGAAAATGTTCGATGCTGATCTTAATCAAAAAGTTTTCCAAATACATACTGCTTCTCTAAAAAGATTCGCTGGGAAAGTGCTGCATTATCTTAAAATATTGGAACGTGTCTAATGTAAATATAAACATCTTCTATTGTAATCACACCCATGAAAGACTGCTTCTTTGTTATATTCTATATTAGGTCTGAAGCTTTATGGGCAAATTTTTAACTGGACGCCCTTAACTAAAAGTTGCGTTATATTTTGCTAATTGCTAGTTTAATGTGATCTGCAGAGAATGTGTGCTTATTGCGATTGATTCTCACAATTTTCCTTATTGAAAATGCCATTGTTTCTATTTCAGTTGTTTTCTTCCATTTACTCTGTCAGTTAGTATTCTCAATATTAGTGAGAATTTAATTAAATGTCGTAAAATAAGTTTGCTATTCATTTTTGTATTCTTGCATAAAAATTTATCTATTCATGGCTTTAACTATTTACCTCAACAAAAATTTTTTTGAGGCTGATAGGGTATTGCTAAAAGTTCTTTGAGCTGTTGGAAACTATATAGCTTATCAGGTTCAGGTAACAGTAAATTGGGGCTAGGTTGCTGTCGTATTAAGCTTTCACCTCGCTAACTAAAGGATCTGCTTGTGTTAATTTATTTTATTAGTGGCGAGAATCATAGCTTAAAGGTTATATTTAATTGTGGTTTATTGATTCAATTGTTTGACGTTGTGCCTCTGCGCTACAGCTGCGTAAAATGGGCGAAAATAGCAAAAGTTGAAATTCAATCGCGGAATGCTTGATGGAAACAACTAAGCTGTGTGGTATAGCAAGTAAAAACTTGCTGGTGAAATTACATTAAAAATTATTAAATTGTAGAGGAGATGGTGAGACGTATTTCTAAATGATCGTGATGACGTCTACCTCTTGTCCTTGTAATAGAATGTAATTCAATTGACTTGCTAAGCTTGCCTACTACGATTGTACTGTAAGCTCCATTCTGACATTAGAAATTCGGAAATTTCCAACTCTTCTTTTACCCATTCTCTCTCTCTCTCTCTATCTATCTATCTATCTCTTTCTTTTTATCTCTCTCTCTCTCTCTCTCTCTCTCTCTCTCTGATTTTAACATCTCAAATTCATTTTTCCTCTTTAGCATACACTTTTCAAAGCATATCTTCCGGAAATCTTATAAAAATCGTTTAGAAATCCGGTTTTCAAGCACTTTTTTTTTATTTTTTACGCTTTTTTTTTTTTCAATTGATGACGTCAATTTCGTCATCACATGCGTGCTGTTCGTCTCTCCTTAAAATATGTAAAAATCAAATTGCTGTCCATTATAGAATGCCTTTACACATAGCAACACTTCTCAACTAAAGTATTACATAAAAATGCAATGAATAAAAACGCATCAGCAGAATTTTAAGAGAACATTTTATAAGCAGCGAACACAAATAGAGGGCAAAAATGTCTGCATGAAAAGGAGAGCGCTCTCCGCGATAGGGAAATATGAGAGAAGGAAAAATGATTATGAAACTGGAGACAACTAAATGACAAGATGTCACAACATTTTATTCAAATTTCAAAATTACTAAGATATTTGTTTTTGCTTGTTCCACGCTGCTAATTTCAGCAGCCATTTAATTTTATAGTCATTATATGTATGGGATAAAAGTGCTGTTGAACTGTTGCACTGTAGCAAAAGCAAATTGAGATTTCGGTCTTTTTAAGTGAATATTCGTTATGTGTATGTGCGTATGTACGAAAGAAAACAAAAGGTTGGTAACAAAGCAACTATGATCCAAAGAAAATGAGATTTTGTTAGTTTGAATTTGGGACAAAATGTTGGGACATCTTGTCATTTAGTTAGTCGTTTCGGGTGAAACATACTCAATACTTTCAATTTTGCTGAGCAGGCATTTCAAATTTATTCAGTTGATGTCACGAATGTCCGCGTTTTTTTTTTCTATCTCATATGCAAAGCTAAGAGAGGAAGCAAGAGCAATTTTGTTGTAGGTGGCTTCTCTTAGATCTGAAATCATCGCGCAGTCCTCAGTCATTGGTTTAATTCTCCTTGGTATAAGAGAGTGTAAGGGAAAAATAGAAGTGGCAGAAATGCGAATATTTATTAGCACAGAGACAAAGGATTTTTCGTCAATGCTCCCTAAAGTATTTTTCTTTTGTTTCTTTTACCATATTTGCTTACCAAATGTATGGTGGTTTGTCAGCAATTTTTTTTTTAAATCGTTAATTTACCGATTTTTCTGGTTAAATGCTTTAGTTTGGCATGTTTATATATATACACATTTATACGTATATATATATGTAAGCAAAATTAAAAAAGTTAATTCCTCGACATTACGCAGGAAATTAGAAACGAAACCTGGCTAACTTTATATGAAATAAAATATGGAAAAGAAAAACAGAAATCAAGTCTTGATTAATCAATTTATTTAAAGAAGCGATAAAGAACATGTGTAAAAATAAAATAAAAAATTGCATAAATTTCTAATGAAAAGAAAGTTTACAAAAAGATTAATTGAAAAATAATAAGAATTCAGAAAATGAATTTTAAATTATTAAAAAAAAAAAAAATGTTTTGTGAACTTGTTTTTCTATTTAAAACGTTATTATATACTGCAGTAAATTATTAGAAATGTTCGTAAACTTTTTTATTTTTTTTTTTATTTTTTCTTTCTTTTTATAAAAAATAGATTCTGCGCACTGTTTTTGCTTCTGTTCCTAATTCATTTTTCATATCAATTTTTTTTTTTTTTTATTGAAGACTATCCGTAGGCAACTGACTGCTTTGGATTAGGTTTTGGCGTCTTCCTAATTTCCAACACTTTATGTGGTGAAAAATAAAGTTCTGAATTTTGTTGTTGGAATCTTTTTGATTCTTGTGTCTTCTTATTATATGGGAGTATAAACTATTTTGCTTCGTTCTTAAAGAGTACGATAGAGTGCCGAATACAACTATGACTTCTTCGTTTGAAAGTAATGTTTTTAATCTATATATATGAAACCGTATAAATTATTATACTAAAACGTACATAACATAGTTCCGTGCAAACAATGTGTCATTTGCTGATTAATTCGAGAGGAGACGCTTCTAAGTTCTTATAAACGGTGAACAGTGGATACGTTAAGATATCCAAAGGCAGCATAGTGGGTGAACCATTAATACCGGCAAAGCCAAATATCCATGTTGGAACTATTTGGCAAACTTAGCTAGGAGTGGTTGGTGTGTCATGATGTATTCCAACCAAACAACTTTCGTTGACTCAATTACGGTAAAAAAAGGCGTAATATGTCAAAAGTCATTATACTGTGAATTTTCGCTATGCCATATAGCGAAGCTCGCTCAGGAAACTTTTGCAGTTCTAACTTGAGATGCATTCCCCTTTCTGCCCGTTACCAGCAGTCGTTATTCCTTCCCATTAATATGGGTTGCAATAGGTGTGTTTGGTCTATTGTTTGTTCAAACTTTGCTCCGATTCTTATTACGTTACCCGAATTGGCGTTTTTTTTTGGTGGTAGCCTCAAAGCACGAGACAGTTGTTCTATATGAAGTTCGGAAATTGCCTGCGAAGTCGTAAGAAGTCAGAGCCTGCGATAGGCAATACATTGGTTGATCAATTCGTTTTCTTTTTCTGTTTTTACAAACTCCCCAACAATTGAAAGTAAATTTTTTTAAATCATTAAAGTCTTTGTAGGTCTTCATAGCAAACAAAAATCATTCGAACTTGGCCATATTAAGCTTAAAGGTGGGAACTTTTAAATAAATAAATGCATTGAATAGACTAAAAAAAGAAAAACATGCATGGAATTAGGCATTCGTGCGGGGAACATTGTGCATATTAGCTTGTTACAAAAGATGAGATGGATGTGTTGCTTGTATTATATATAAATAAAGACGATCCAAATGCAAGGGTAGAAATAGACACGATTTTCAATCGACTCAATCGCTCTATGCTTAACCTAGGAGAATCTCTGGTAAAGCTTGACGCATAAAAGACGCTGAAATGTAACGTTTCGCCTAACAAAATTTAAAACGTCGGAGAATGGTATGCGACTGACGAGATTGTGATTAAGTTGCAGAGTGAAAATTGCTTTTTAAAAAAGGGGTATTAAGTATAGTTGCGAGTTAAGAAAACCAAGACGGATAAGAAAATCGATTATTGTGCTATTGTCAAGATGTAAAGTTCGCTATGGGGTAGATGTCATGTAATGTTACAATTGGAGTCACAGCTATCAAAGAATCTATGCTAAATTAATATTGATCAAAGTAAAACCTAGTCTATGCGTACCTCAGTAAATTGAATTTAGTTACGAAACTGATGGGATACTCGATGGCTAATGGTAACTGTTATGTAAGCAATGTTAACACGCAAACATTGATGATGGGTGTTGGGGAAGTATGCAGCAGTGACTTCAAGAAGCTGCGGCCACATAATAACAGAACTACTTAAGAGGACTAGAATTGAATAGATGAACTATCTACTTTGCTACTAGTGCTCCCATTGACGCCGCTTATAAAATTGAAACATAACTTAAGTCGGATATTGATAACACGATTTACTAAATTAAAAAATTTCTTTCTTTATTGTTTATATATTTTGTATATAAATTTATAAAATGTGGATAATGACTGTACTACCTGCACTGAAAACTCTACCGCACTTGAGATTTCAATATGCGACCATTGACTTCTTACCCGTGCATCCTTTGCCTACTCGGCTATTCAGGCGGATAGATTAAAAAATATTTTTTTAATACCTCAGAAGAAGATCTCGTAATTTCAGAGGTGGGGGAGTTGCTATACCTATAGCAAACATTTTGAGATGCAGAGTATTGTTAAAGTCTGGTAATGACAGTAAGATGGAGTAACTCTGAAATGAGATTTTTGATTGTGCGTATGCGCACAACCCTAGTGGAATAACTAGAACGGATGATGGATTGCCTGTAAGGTCATCCTCTGGATCTCTTTTAGCTAAGGTATGGCCCACATTGTTTGCTTCTAACAATAAAACAGCGTTTTTAGGTCTCCTCCTACCTCCTTCTTGTGCCACCTTATAAGCAATTCTCTAAGGCAATGCTCAAATTTCTGGAAAATATCCGTTCCGCGTACGAGACAAGGGCAATTTAACAATGTTAGTTATGGTCTTGGTTTCTCCAAGGCCTTTAATACGGTTAATCATTGCTTAATGGTCACAAAAAGATTATTTTACTTTCCTTAGATAATTGTTTTCAGTGTGTTTTCAGTGGGCAGTTCTCGTTCGGGGATAAGACGAACTTCTTCTGTTGTTCGGCTCTATTTTAGGATCGATTTTGTTTAATATATTCATAAATGATTTAGCGACTTGCTATCCAAGCTGCAATATTCATTTGTGTATTATTAAAAATTGTACATAGATCTGGTATAAATAATTCATAGTTAAATTCAACCAAAATTAGAGTCACCGGTAAACACAATTAACAAGTTTTATATTAATTCGCCGCAATGTTTTGCTGGTAGGTGCGCCGATTGGCATTGTCAATTTAGTGACAACTATTGGATTTGAAGTCAACTCGATTCTGACAGCAGATGATCGCATAAACCCTAGACTAAGGAAAATACACAATATTTTAAGGTAATCTACGCTTTCGTCATCCTTTGTGTTCTTTTGAAATTAGAGTAAGATTCCGCTATATATATGGAGGGAGATCCCTGAGTATGCCTCTATAGAAGCAACCGAGCTACGGTAAATAGGTGGGCGATATATGTTTACGGCAAACGCAAATAGGGCGGGTTAGGATGATATCGTTGTACTTTTCAATTTATTTTAGATAACAATTTTCCGATCTATTTAAAGGTTAGAAATTTTATATTCATCCATAAGATAATTTTTCTCCCCGTACTCCGGAGTATTTTCATGACAACCTTCACTTCTTTAAGTTTGTATGAAACTGGTGCTGACAGGCTATCATCTATTTTTAATTAGCACGGTAAAGATGTCGGCTCCTTTGACAGCGGATATCTAATCAATTGTTGACAAGTGCCGCTTTACGGCGTTCTATAGCACTTCTAACAATGTATGATTGTGATAAACGAAGATTGACTAGTCTCTGCTATGATTCGCATCAGGGTGCTTCCAATGTGATTGTAATCTCGAAGTCCTGATTTTATGAAGTTATACACATCCTTTATCCTTTGTATTGATATACTGTAATGAAAGCGAGATTTTCTAAAGATAATCGGTTAGTGGCTGAACCCGATTAATCATTTAATTCCATGTGATATATTTCATAGTTCATTAAGGTCATCATCGTAGCGGTATTAAAAATCGATTATATTAATGTATTATTCTGCAAGGGACATTTATTAATGCAAATAGATAGTAACTTATGACTTATCGTTCATCCTAATTGTAATTGTGGGTTTACTTTTTAAATAAAAAAAAATAAATAAATAAAATAAATACAATGCCGGTGTATAATTAATATAATAATAATAACTTCATTCGTAGTGTATCCACATTGATCAAAATAGGCGTTTTTAAGCACAATGCCAATGTGTATTTGCCTACAATGCTCAAATCTACACAACTCGAATCAAATTTATCTGATCATTCGGATAAGTATATACAAGATAAAGAATTTTTGATTTTTGAGTGTTTCACAGTTTTTGCAATTATCCCTAAAATGCCGTTAAGTTCAGCGAAATTGTTGTATATAAATATTACATAGCATTATTTCATATACCTTCGCTATGCGGATAATGATATTCACATTCAGTTATCTCCGATTTATTTCATTCTATTCCATTTTTCATTTATTTCTACGCATAGTTTGAGTCTTAGTTTTTTTTTTTTTTTTTTTTTTTTTTTTTTTTTTTTTGCTGCCGTATCTAGTTTATGCTCTCTGAATTTGAATGGTTTTTTTAGGGCAAGGGTGCAGTGGGGTGGGGTGGGGGAGCGGGAGGGGGGGGGGGTGCCTTCTTTCATAGCCTCTTATCCTTTTAAAGCCGTTATATATATATATCTATATTTGTATATTAAAAAAAAGAAAAAAAAACAAAAGAAAAGAAAACACATTTTGTCTCTCTTAAATTATATTTTCTCTCTTAGCCTGGCCGTTGTAGCTCTCCCATTTAAGTTTTACGAGTGTAGCTCATATATATTTAAATAAATGATTATATGTATAATGAAATTGTGGTAAATAGGTTGAGAAAACAATCCTTGTTTGGGTTAAAAAAAGCAAGGATAACAACAATGCAATTATATTTCCCGCATTGGAATCGTGTCATTGTCAAAGACGACGTGTATATGCGTATGTTCTATAGTATTGATTATACATACATATATATATATATATATGTATGTATGTAGTATAAAATTACCCATATATATATATGCTATGTACATATTATTAAAGTAAAAATGAAGCATTTTATTAGTGTGTGTTTGCTCTTCATACACGATAAATGATAATTTCTAATTCTGTTCTAATTAATTGTTCGATTTTCTGCACAATTACAATCTTGATGGGTAGATGATGTTTAACACCGCAATGCTTACGCCAGCGTATGATAAGAACTTGTTACGATAAACTGCGATACGATGATCCATAGATCATAAAAAAAAATATAAAAAAAATGATCTGTTTTAAGTATGTGGATGCTTCTTCTTTCATTGCAGATGAGTATTAAATAATGTAGAGAGAGAAGAAGAAGAAATAATTGATTAGTTCATTACTAAAAACTGTCCCTACCCTGCATATTTGTATGTGCACGTAGTGCAGATATTCGGTGTTTATCTGAAATGATAAAATGGTCGCTTTCTTATGACTGACTAATCAATTCTTATAAAGGTTTCGCTACTGCTCCCTTACTTAAAATAACCAAAGTATGTGGGGGTGGGCATGATTTTACTTAAAACAATAACCGATATTTCTCACTTTTCTTCTTTCAAACTTCCCATAATAATAATAATAGTATAAGCTAAAGCACTCTAGTATAATCAAAGGGCAATGGGAAAAAGAGTTTACGAAAACTTTGCAAGACAAAGCCCAGAAAATTTGCATTTCTGCTCATTTCAGGTAATTTGACGCAGGCTGTTACCCGTTTCGTGTATGTATATTAAGTGAATTGATGCTCACTTAGTAGCCAGTGTGTCGTTCGCATGTTCGCATTTCTTCTTCTTTGTATGTATCCCTTGCATAAGAGAGACACCGTTTGCGTGAACGCAGGAATTCATGTTCAAATTTTCGTAAAATATCTATCAAGAGGGACATAATTAAATGATCATATATTGGGAAATGAAAGATATACATTGTCGATATATATGTGTGTTAAATATGCCGAAAAGATAAAGATACACTTCGTTCATTATCCTCTTTGCGAATCGTTTTTCTTTTCTTTGTCTTTGTTTTCTTGACAAGAGGAATACTCGGAATATACCGCAAGGAAGTAGGTTTGTCTAACCCCCCTACCTTACCGATAACAGAAGATTGCCTTAAATTTTCGATGAACATATATCGAAGACATTAAGTGGCAAAAGGTCATGGCAATATAATCGACTTACACTGCTACTGGTAACAGGACATCAAGATGGTTTACAGCTTATGTATTCTTATGTAAATTTTCCCTTTCCCTTTTATTTTATGTGTTATCGTTAGTGTTTCGTAAAATAGTTGGAGATTTTCAACAGCGTAAGTATACGCTACGAAATTTAAAAAAAAAAAAAAAAAAAAAAAAAAAACCATTATACGTAAGGAACTTATTTGCAGAAACTGCGAGAGTCAAAATTTCACAGCACCTCAGTCAATCCAATGAGCGTCTTATGAGTGTGTCTGCAGGAAGTTGTAGGGTATTTAATGACGTGGCTACGAACCATGATATATTGCTTTTACTTGCTTTAATCAAAAAAAAAATGTTTTCATGCTTCCTTCATAGAATATTTTCTTTTATTGAAACTTATTCAAATATTTGGCGAACATGAACTTTAATATGCTTCAATACGTAATGAAGGATAAAAGGAAATCAAGTTATATTGGTTACGTACCTGGTTTTTTTTTTTGGCCTTTTTTCGTACATACGCACTTGCAAGCACTTGTACCATAGCGGCATCGAGATCTAGGTGCCTACGCTTTGTAAAATCGTCATACATTGTAACATTTCAGCAAAATTCCTGTCCGGCTGTTAATTAACAGCCCTACTATTTTTAGCGATAACAGATAACGGATCACAAGTCCCTTTTTTACTAGTTTTTACTAGTTACTCTTTTGAAGATTCCGACAATGCCGCTCTATCTTTACATGTGGTAAGGCGTAATGAATACCGCATTTTGTCCGCATTAGCTTTTGCTAATCCTTGAATGTGAATTATATTTAGTCTCTTTAATTAATCACGACTTTCATAAAGCGCCTTTGTTTTCTAACATGCGACGAGTGAAATCTTAAAAATCTTTATATGCTTTTATTACTAGGCGAAGTGCCAATAGAGTGAGGCGGTTTTCTGGTGATCTCATGCGATTAATTAAACATAGACGAGCGCGTAGGTAATATATTGATATCTCGAAAATTTGAGCAATTCGTTTTTTATATTTGTATGTATGCATTCTGATTAAGAAAGTTTAAATTTTCAAGACGTGCTTTTAACATAACTTACTTCTTACTTTTTCCTTACTTTTTGTTTGGTTGCAAGTCGTCGCAGCAAAGATAAAATCAATAATAAGGTCAAATTGAAAACACAAAGCAGAATAGCTGTGCTGTGCCTTTGAACACGTAATGCGAGACAAAAAGCTTGTCAGTACAGTGAAGTCAACTATCCCATTATTTATGCAAATCGCCTAAAAGTATTCCACAGAAAAGAGACCTTGTTTTAATTAACGCTAACAAAAAAAAAAAATAAAATAAAAAAATAAAAAAAAGGATATGATGACAACGTGTATTTGTTGTTGCTAATTGAAATTAAATCAAACCAAAAGGCGGACAGCAGCAAGCAAGCAGGCAAGCAAGCAAGTGTCTCATCCGAAAAGTAAATGAAAATTATCGTTCAAATTGTGAGAGAAATTTTTTTTTTTTTTTTTTTTTAGTAGCTAAGACCATGTTATGAAAATGTGTGCGTTTGAATGCGAATTTCAATTTATTGCGGCACAACGAAAAAGTATTGTTTTATAATAACAATTAATTAATAACTTTAAAAAAAAAAAAAAAAAAAAAAAAAAAACTAATAAAAATTATATAAAAGATTATTTGATTTATTTAGTTATTTTTATTTATTTATTAATTTTTTTTTATTATTGATTTATTAATAATTAATTTGATTTCTCTTTGTGTTTTTTACAGATTTGTAAAATTTGTTGCATTTTCTTCGTTTTTCTTATTTTCCCATTTTTAATTGATTTTGAGAATCATCATCGACTGAACGGAACAAGCTACGCCGCACATTCGTTGATCGTTATGTTATACTATTGGAAATAAGTGAACACATTAATTCAACAAAATATGTAAATATTTGATAAAATAGAAAAAAAAGAAAAAAGAAAAAGGCGAAAAAGAAAAGACATCCTGCAGAGTAACTACAGCCAAAATATCGTCAAGAAAAAGCAAGCAAGACTTGTTTTACTTCGATTTAATTTTCGTAACAACGATTACAACAGTAGCACAACTTCTCTCTCTCTCTCTCTCTCCACCTAATATATGTCTTCTCCAAGAGAACGGTTTTTCAAACAAGAGGGAAAAGCAAAAACCAGAATTTTGTGCAATTATTTGAAAAGAATTTAAAATATTTTAACAAAATTAAAGAAAACGAACGATAGAGAGAGGGAAAGGGAGGCAAAACCAAATATTTTTTCGAGATTCTGACGTAAGTAATAAAACACAAAAATCTGCATATATATATATATATATATATATATATGTATGCACGTACACACATCTATATATATATAGCCATCTTGAAGCCAGGCTTGAATCTAAAAATTTCATCAAAAAATGCTTGCAACTGACCAAACGATTTGATGACTTCGGTTTGTACCACAAAGACGACTGACATCCATATTCTTGTCTAAACGACACCTCAATGAGAATCCAAGATCTTTACTTGTACTAGCTGCCATAGGGAATATGTAAAATTCAATATGCTTGCAAATGCATAGGAATTAGTGTCGTTGATGTTAAGATATATATACATATAAAACACTCTTGAATATCGGAATAGATTTGGACCTCTCTGCCAAAATGTTGAAATAAAGATTGCGGCTTGAATACTTAGGGGAATAAGTTTACCCTTTCTTATCACTGCTGTCAAATTAAATTTGAAAATCTGCCCCAGGGTCCCAAAGTCCCAAGGGTCCATCAATGATAAGTATGATTTTTTAATATCATAACATAAGGTTTATGGCATATACGAGATATAGAACATAAGACATATATATATATAAGAAACATCGTATATACATGATATACGATTGAATGAATGTTCGCAATATCTTGTAATCACATGTCGTACTCCGGCTAGCCATTTGGCAAAGTCCGAACATAACTTATTTCTGATGTTCATTTAGTTTGTTTACCTCATGCATTAAATAGATTATTATACCTTGCATCCTAAGATGATTTGTTGTTCCATTTATGTAATGACTAGAAATACGCATAATATATAATATTGCAATGAGTTGATCAAGCCATGCTTTCCCCACATTTTGGAAATTTTAAAGCCAGTAATTGATAGACGGGACGATATATAAGTTTTTGAGTACCTGTTGCACAAGTGACAAGACACACGACATCAAATCAGAAATTACGTCCGAGTATTGCTTCTTTGCGCTTGCCTTACTTTCTTTCATATTTTTGTTTAAAAATTGTTTTTATTTTTTATGAAAAGGAATATAGAGAGTAAGTAATTTGAATATCATTTTTAAAAAATTTTTTTTATTTTTTTCTTTTAATTTTTTTCCAGTTTGCTCTCGGGAGCAAGAAAATCCATTTTATTTTTGTTTGTGTATTTTCTTATTGAATGCTGGCGGTAGTTAAGCTGGAGAATTTATTATCAGCAGCACTACAGGCAAAACAAGTGGAAAGCATCTTTGATAAACTTATTTTCAATCAAAAGCCGTAATAGTAATAATAACAACACCAAAACCAAAAACAACAACAACAACAACAACAACAATAGTAACAACTAAAAACGTCCGCAAAAAAAAAAAACTTTGAAAGGAAAGAAGAAAAACGAAATACCGACAAATATTTTTATATATAAAAAATTCAAATATCGTTGTGGATCATTATATATAATATTTTACGCCACAAAGGAGTTGAACAGCAACGGTTAATAAATTAATTTATATTGAGATTGTATTCGCCAGCCATATTTTGCACGTGCGGAATTATTGAATTTTATTCGTTTTGGGTCTTAATTAGAAATAAACCGCAAACACGGCGGACACACAGGCTTTCAGTGTTGATAAGCCGTTGAAAGCAACAGAAGCGAAAGCGAAAGGAACAGTAGTTGGAACTGAGGACGCGGACGACGATATGAGTGGGCGTGCAAGGACAACCTCATTTGCTGAGGGCAACAAGCCGTCACCGAATTTAGTATTAGGAGGCGTTAAAACAAGCAGTAAGTAGATCAAATCAAATCAAATCAAATCAAATCAAATTTTCTGCTATAATCGTAAATATGTAAAAACGTGACAAACAAAGACACATAAACAATTTGACGATGGTAGACAAGCCACGCAAACGAATCGCTGGCCTTAATTTATACTAAGGCAATATACCATTGCCTACTTTTGAGGTTTCCATTGACCCTTTATTACAGCTGCTTAACTATATACTTTCGCTTTTTAGATCAATAAATTTAATGAAGGGGGAGAGGGCATATGATGGTGGGGTGACATGAAGAGCGAAAGTATTGTTAATTTTTTTTTTTTTTTTTTTTTTTTTTTTTTTTATATCGATCTTCTTCGATGGATGAAGGAAGTGTAGCAATTTTTTTTCTGGGTACTTATCTGCGTACGACAGACATATGTTCTCAATCAATGTCTGTGTCTCGTCTGGCTGTTGTACTCTCACGGGTTTCAACGTCAAATTTCTTCCAACTTAGTGAAAAGTTATTAAAGGCGGTCTATGGATGCGTAAGAAACGCTATGTAAATATGCTGGTACGTTCATCAAATGTTGCATATATTGTTATCATATATATATATATATAAACTAAATTGATTTTCATTCAATCTTGCAATTAAAAGCCGCATATAAATCGCTTTGTTCGCACGCGCGGTGGCGTGAAAAGATCGTTACAAATCAAACGTAACTACAAACGTAATTTATTTTGTAGTCCGTCACGTTGACTTTAAATCACATTAGCTATAAAATCGATGCATAAGTACGCTTCCCTACAATTAGCAAATACCTACGGTTGGTATATCATTCCGTGACTACCGAACCGTATACTAATATATAATATTTATGGGATAGAATTGCTTTAATTTCTGAAACGACTTCAATTATAATAGAATCGAGTAGAAACAATCAAATACTGGGCGTCTCAGAACATTTATTTAAGCTGAGCTTTGTCTAGTCGAACTTTCTTATTGGAATTTTGTAACAATCTTTACAACTTTAATTGCATGCAATTTTATTTAAATACCATCTCGAATACTAACGCAAGTGTTTCTATTTGCGAATTGTTTTTCTAAGCATTTCAATAGATTTAAAAAAAAAAAAAAAAAAAAAAAAAATTGCAAATACTAATTACTCTGGAATGCAATTGTTTTTTTTTTTTTTTTTTAAATATATTTTAGGAAAATTTTATAAAGCGTAATTACATATACACATACAAATTGTACAAATTGATTGTTAAAAGGATTTTGAATATTATATAGGGCGAATGTATGTATCTATCTACCTTATTTTTCTTAATCATGTATCGCGTTCAAAAAACGGACATAACTAAGCGAGAACATTTCTTATTAACAACAATGCTATCCCTATACCTATTTCAAGCAAAAGAAATCATTTCGACGAGCATCGCATTCGCAAAAAACAATGGATAGGAAACTGAAATTTGACGGAAGCATTAAAAATCGATCGTATGTGTTAAGTAGTAAATCGATCTCAACTATTTTTGAATCGAACATGCAACGCAGCTGATTGATTGTAGGGAACACATATGGGTATTTTCGAATTATGAACAATTATTGGTGTTTTTTTTTTTTTCTTTTCTTCGAGCTTGTCTCAATTTTGTTCTATATTGTTGTGAGGGGCCTACTACATACAAAGATAGGATGATGTTATCGATCTTGGAAGAGAGAAAAAAAAAAAGAGAAAATATTTTCGACTATGTGTCGTCTGCGTCCAATTATGCCCATTTTATATGCAAATCCTTGTATCAGTTTAATAAGCGGCTGGTATGTCTGCAGTGATGCGCATGATTTTACCTGCGCAAGAAATGCTAATGTGTAGCTCGCTAGAAGAAGCGAAAAAGAAAGCCTTTACAAATTTTTGATAGTTAATATATAGCAAGATTTTTTCATATCGTTTTAACCGCAATTTCACAAAGTGTTTGTGTTGTTTACCGTCGTTAAAATTAGATTGAGATACGCTTTCACTTGTTTTTCATTATAAACTATTATTAATTAATCACTTCATCACGTTTTTTAATATGGCAAAAAATAAGTTGATGATTTGTGCTTGAAAACGGCCACTACCTTATTATACTACGAACGTTTTCAGAGTATTCTTTACCTTCTTCAACTGCCTGCCTGCCTGCCTGCCTGCCTGCCTGTCGTTCCTCTCTTCGCCCTAATTTATTTTATTTACTTTGGTAAATTTTTTCTTCTCCCTTTTAAATTTTTGAAAAAAAAAAAAAAAAAAAAAAAAACAATCAATCCATCAATGTTTATCATTAGCTTACTTGCTTCGCTATCGTGTTTAGCTATTTTTATTTTAATTAATAATTGCGTTAAGTGTTTAATTTTGTTGTTGCGCTTTACCTACCTACCCTATTGGGGGGAGAAACGGAAGCGTAATAATTTTTTTTGTGCTTTCGTTTTTCTATTTTCTTAATAATCAAATTGCGCTTGTTTGCATTTCTGTGGATGGTACCCCTAGCGCGCGCGTGTGCTCGTGTTCTTGTCGCATATGTTATGTTATGCATGTCATTGGTTTCTTTATATCAATCATTAAGTTATATTATTTTGAAAAATAACTTGCAACAAACGGGCGCCACCAATTAATGCGAATGCGCCTGCCCATGTTATAGGGTTATTAGGATTGCTTGACACTATCTTTTCGACTCTACAAGTGAAGTGAATGAAAAGAAAAAAAAAACGAAAAAAAAAGAAAAAACAAAAACAAATCATTTTCGACAAAAAAAAAAAAAAAAATCGAAAACTATTTCAAATGTTGTTCTTCATCAACAATATGAGTTCGATTATAAATAAATTGCTCATGAATCTAATCCAGTCTGTCTGTCCGATCTACAAGAAAAGTGCAAAAAAACATTTCATACACCTTCGTTGTTAAAAATGTTTCTACTCTAGGGGTAGGAGTTCAAAATTCGTATATTATTGCATCGGCTCTCTCACGTACGATGTACGTGCTATGCTCTCTTTCAACATGCCCAACATAGGATCTCAATATTGTCTTCTTAGTTTTTGAACAACTTTTGTATATTTCGAATTGTTATCGTTTTGTGTGTGTGTGTGTGTGTGTTTGTGTGTGTGTGTGTGTGTGTGTAGATAGGTGTACATATGTATACATTTTCTTAAATAAGTTTAAATTTGAACTGTTTTTCTATCTTACGGTTGTTTTTTCTTTGCAGCGCTCTTGTTTTTCCCCAATATAATAACGGCACAACGCCTAGCATGACAGCAGCACTTGCTTGCTTTTGCTTTTTTCCTGAACACACACTATATATGATATTTGTTGTTGCTCTTATGTGTTTTCCTTTTAAAATAAAAATTTTTATTCAGTTTTATAATTTGTGACGATTGAAAAAGAAGAGCAACGCTTGACGCGCGCGTCTATAATTTTTACGTTGTGTATTATTTTTATCTGGGAACGTTTTTTTCTTTTTTTTCTTTTTTAATTTTCTATAAAATTTTGCTCAATGCATTTTACACCAAATTTAATGTGTTTTCTGTGGTCAACGCGTTGAATTTTCTTGCCGTTTACAAAAATTATATATATATATATATTATATATATAATATATATATATAAATTACAACATCATTTATATATGCGCATACACGCACTCTCACATTAAGTGCATATGCGTTTTATTGTTTGAAGCAATGGCGTGCTACGCATTTAACAGAAAGAATAATTTTCCAAAGAAATGAATAGTAGTGAATTTATATATGTAAAATAATAATTGAAGCAGAAAGAAGCAGATTTTTTTATATTTTTTTTTATGGTTATGATTATTATTTTGTTAAGGAAAGAGCGGAAAGAAATTAAAGAAGTTAAAATAAATTTCTCCTAAATGCTCCTGCAGCTTGTACAATGTTGGTCAATCGTGGTTCACTTAATGAAGGTAATAAAAAATTTAAAAAAAATAAAAAAAAAATTATTTTCCATAGTTTTTGTAGCTTGAAAGAATTTTTTTGAAAAATATACTTCTTCGTAAATGAGTTGTCTTCTGAATTGCTTTCTTTCTCTTTATGTTTTTTTTGTTTTTTTTTTTATTTAAATTTTTGAAAATTCGTTTCGTAGCTGGGCTGCCGAGCTCTCTTGGGCATAAATGCGAACGAGATGAGAAAAAGTTGATGCCTCGATAACCAAGGGATCATTTTAATCTGTTTGCATATGCTTAGCGCGTTGTTGGCCTTCGTTAGAAAGAATTTCCCCAATTTGCTTCTTTTTTATTATTTTTAACATAGACAACAATAGTGTAAACACAACATGCTATGCATGCACGCATGTAAAGCGTCGCCCATAAAGTTCATCATAGAAATATAACGAAAAATTATTTATTAAACTAAGAATATAAGAGGATATATAATTTGTAAACTTTTACTAAATGCGATGGAACTTGTGGATCGTTTTAAACGATTTTTGAATCTAACCTCCTGTGAGGAAAAGAAAAAGCTGGAAGCCCGGTTTTTTTTTTTTTTTTTTTTTTGCAGAAGAACAAGTCTGAGAGACAACCTGATTGCGTCAACATATTTGTTAGTCATCAGGAACATGTGGCCATACTAATCGCGTTGCTCGACAAGGCAAGCTTAACGGCTGGCATGATTTGTCCACAAAAAAAAAAAAAAAAAAAAAAAAAAAAAAATTTTGTTACCAATAATTTGAGGAAATTATTTATAGAGCCAACATTAAAATATTGTGGATCAGGTCAAGTTAAGACCGATCTTATTTTCAATATATATATAACTTTCTCGACCGTAACATTGCTTTAAAAATTATCAGTATTCAAGCATCAGAAATCCTAGTTTCAAGACGACTTTGGCAATTTCAAAGTGTTGCACATCGAATTGGACGATGAATCGGGTGCTAAAATGTCTTAAAATAATTTTTTTTAAAGATATTTTATTCAATAGAAAAGGTGTTTTCTTTTGTCTAATAGTTTTGAAAAAACTAATAAGAATATAATAGTCGTAGCAGCGGCAAGGCCGACACACCTTAACCACACCTTATACCAGATTGACTAACATAATTCTTATTTTTATTATAGAGCACAAAAATTATATTTTGTTTCCATATAAAGGCATATTTTTCATTTGCCTATTTAAGGGAAAGCGCAACCTAATGTTGTGCAAGTTTAACCCCTTACATAGGGCAGAATCCAAAAATAGGTGTAGATAGTCTAACGCTGAGCTTATTTTTATATGAAGTTACTATTGTGGGGGGCAATATTCATCATCACATACTACAACTTAAGACTTTTCTGCTCTACAAAGAATCAATTTTCGTGAAAATCTTTACATGGTCTAGGATCCAAAAAATAGGCCAAGCTGGTCCAAATTTTGTACATGTTATTTTTTTTCATGTCAAGTCGCTATTATGATATAATTTTCATCATGAAGCGTTGACAATTAACCTTTTTCTCGTGTGAATTTTAGTTTTCGTTACATGCGAGTGACTACAAAAATCGTCGATAGTTGTTATACCAATTTTAAATGCCGAAATACCACTAACCACTATCTAACCACTTTTGCCAAGAAACTTTGAAAGTTGCTACTCTTTTCCATATATAAAGGCTTTTCAGAATAGGCCGTTACATGGGGAGTGGTCGAAAAAGTGGACTGATCCGAATTTTTATTTTCAATAGCGTTTGCCCTTGTACCAAATTTCATCGAAATATCTCAAAAATTGCGATCTGTAGCTGGAACACAAATTGACATGGATAAGCATCGGACGGACAGACAGGCTTAGATCAATTCAGATTGCGATTCTCGCGAATCGATCGGTATAATAAAAGACGGGTATATCTTAAGACCTTCCGCGCGTTACATACGTCCGCACTAACGTAGTATATCCTGTACAACAAAGACGATTGATTTTCCCTTATATTAGATGATCGAAATCTTACTGTGTCATCGTTTGTGATCGATAAAAGTTTGAAAGTAAAAAACTGATATATGATCTCATACTCTATGCTTCTTAGCAGTTTACATAGTTTGCGTATATATTTTTGTAACACCAAAGTAAATGCTTTGTGTCTGTTACCTCGATTTGCTTCCTCTAAATAAATTCAATATATTGCGTCATCTACCACATCCATCCGCAATAGATACGAAGTGTTTCAATGTTTATAACGGCGAAAGGATCCTTTTAAACGTTAACTGTTGTTCTTTTTATAAGCTTTATGTAACTTGCTTGCTCTTGACAGAGACGCTTTCAATCGATATTTCGAATGCTTCCGAATGTCCTTCCAGTTATGCTAATATGTTGCAAGCATAACCCAATTTTGTTCATTTTCAAAATGGCGGCCGTGCAACAAGGAAATGTGAAATTGTCTATATATTCAAAATGACGGCCGATACTTAGGATAGCGCCGGATTATTGTTTCCTTATCGATCTCCGTACAGACGTGAAGTGCACCGGAAGACGTGAAGTGATGTTTTCGTTCTTTTTTTCTTAATAATTCCGTAGATTTGGGTGTTAATGAAGAGGGGACTTCGGGTGTATCGTGTCACAAGCAAGCTAAGTCCTTTAATATTCCATTATTTATATATGTGGTGGGCGCCTTAAGAGGACTTAGGGCATAGAATTCGACAAGCTGGGTGTGCATTAATTGGTTTTTAATAACCCCGTCGATATTGATGCCAAAACCTGTTAATTACAGAGTAGAACCCGAACTGAATAAGGCTAAAAATTATATAAAAAAAAAATTGTATAAAAATATTTGTAAGAATAAACTTTCATTTAAGAGAAGTCTAAACAATGGAAAATAAATTTTTCCCAGCCAATTTTATGTGATCATTTATAAATTAAAATCTTATACCACCAAGCTTTCATTTATATGGTCTTTTTTAGTTTTTTTTTTATTTGCATTTTCTTTATGATTGACTGTCTGGCGAACAGGGTAGCCCGAGGGGCCACGATAAGTCCTGAAATTTTCTGTGGCGTACCAAGAAGTCACATTATTAGTCTGGCGTCGCAATGAGCACACAATTAAGCGGATTGCCATTGGGAACACTGTGCATTTAAGAAGAAGCCATCTACGTCTAGGCTTCTCGGCACTCACGGTACCATTTGCAAAACATGGGTACATAGGTTCGATACCATTTCGGGCAGATTTTTGCCAAGGGACGAATGAAACGTTCCATCATGTTCTATGTGAATGTGAGGTCATCTGCAAAATCAGATACCATTTGTTTGGCAAGCATTGTACAAACCCGGGCACGGTATGTTGCTCGGATCTAAAGAAGGTGGCAGAATTCATAAAAATCTTAAAATTGGAGAGTTAGAGACGTGAGCATGTACAATAGATTTTTTCAGGTCGCAGTACGCATTGCCTACGTAATTAATAATAATAATAATGATTGAGTCGATGTGTACTTTGAGTCAGGCAGCTCCCATCATTTTTCTATGTAACATTAATATTTAGTTATGTGGTCTACAATTTTTTTGGCCTTGTAGAAATTTTACTTATGAAAGGACACAACACGAAGCAAGCTCTAATGCATAGAAATAAAAAACAGAGGACTTGTGTGTTGTTACATAATGATTGCAACTCTGTTATGAAATTTTTTTATTATTTTTGTCATATTTTTTTTTCTTTTCAGGTAAGTTTTTCTTTTTGTGTGCAACTTACTTCTATAAAGTCCTCTTATAGAACAGATTCTTAAGTGTCCCTTTCTTCTGCCAATGGACCGGCAAGCGGAAAAATACCTTTTGCTTTCGTTTTCTTCTCTCTTTTTAAAATAATCATTCCCCTAAGCAAGAGAGAAAGAGAGAGAGAGAGAGAGAGAGAGAGAGAGAGAGAGAGAAAAAAACAAGATATTTCATTAATTTTGTGATGGCATATTTTTAGGCTAACGAAAAATTGCTGATCATAATAAAGCATAACACACATGCAACGACTTAAGGGACCATCATTACTACTTCTCACCTTATCAAAATATTTCAGTTTGAATTAATCTTCCAAAAATAGGCAGACAAGCGATCGCGTGGGGTATTATTTATAAGATGCACATATACATGTGTTCATATAAAAGTTAATTTTTGCTCGCCTTTTTTATGCTATTGAAATTCTCAAGTCAATTGTAATACGAACGTGCGATGCGGTTGCGCCCCAATAATTTCCTTGTGTTTGCACGTTCATGTTAAGGAATATTGTTATTGCTTTGATAATCTTTAAAGTAAACTTTTTTCACAATATATATAATCCGTACGTAAGGTGGTATGACGGGTACGTCAGCTGTCATAAAATAAATATAATTTCGCTTTTATTCTGCTTCAAAGCCCTATACGTTAAATGCCCGTCAAATGTCAATACGAAGTATAAGTCCCTTTTTCAAAAATTTATCGTTCCGTGTTTTATCACAATTTTCAATAATAAGCTTAATAGGTTGTGGGACCAGAACGACTTGGAACGATCGGAAATGCAAAAGTTTGTATGTGTTGAGAAACGTTCGAAAAACAGATTGAAAAAGATATTATCTGGTTTTGAAATCTGCTTTTCGCACCCATTCCGAATGGCGGCAAAAATTGTTGTGTGTATAGTTTCCAACGAAATAGACACAAATATTAATCGATTCTCTATATATGTCCATCCATCATTTTCTATAGGTCCGTAAATTACTTGGAAAAGTAGGAAAATGCGTAGATACATCAAATAATAATAATAATAAAAATAATAATAATAATAAAAATAATAATAATAATAATGAAACAGTTTCAATATTTTCTTTCTCAGTCATTTTTTCAATTTCCTCGATCATATTCATATGTGCAGTACAAATCGGCATACTTCATCTGGCGATTCGGCTCATTTCATTCAACTTCAATATAATTGAGAATATATATTAGCCAAGTCTTGCATCGAATTATTATTATTATTATTACGTTACTCAGAAAAGTAAATTGAAAGACTAACGTCTTAAAGCTCAAGCATCAAACGATATCGGCTTTTTTAAATACTCTACCGCATTTGAGATTCGAACATATGATTATTGAGTTGCCAGTCGACGAGATTCGTTGTTTTTTTTTGGGCCACTCAGGCGGTTAGGATTTATTTAACATTTCCCTTTACGGCTTAATTGCGATTTTAGTTAAGGCATTCAATCGTTTCATGATGAATAACAAAAGGTATATGTTCTCGCTTAGTTGAAACATATTTTTGATGTTATAAAGAACATAATAAAAGCTAATGTTATATAATTCCACTTGATTTCTTAGATTATTCGATTCGAATACAAATTCCGAATTACATCATCTAAATAAAGAAAATATCGTTGTGAAATCTTTCTTTCTAGCAGATTTAACTTGACACTCATTCGGAACGTTCGGTTGTCCGTTGCAAAGTAGTCTGTGCAAACTCGAAAGAAACAGTTCGATGATTGATATGAAGAGCAAGGCATCCCTGTCATTATTACGATTTTCTAAATTAACACTGGAAGCAAACCATCTCGATATCATTCCATAAATCAAAGTTGAAAATTTTAATCATTTACGCGCTTCAAAACTCGCTTATGAAAAAAAAATATGATAAGATCATAAAAGCTGCTTGCCGCCGGCCGCGCAATGGTCATCATGACAACATATCATCTTTCTAATAAGATTATTTTCAAAATTAATTTACGAGCCAAAAGTAAGCTCGGCTCACAAAAATTGATGCGTAGGCAACTTACCAAAAATTCGTTTTTGAATCTCAGGGCTTGAATAACGCACTCACGTGCAGGAAGAGTTTTAAGTTCGTTATAACCAAAGATCAAAATATTGATAGCGAGCGAGAGAGTGAAAAAGCGAGAGCGCGAGAGACAAGAATTGTGCCTTGAGTAAAGTAGTAGAATAGATAAAGAAACTGAGAGAGAGAGAGAGAGAGCGAACCGGGGAAAGATATAGTTCGTTCTCTTCTTTTTCTGTTCATCATTTTGAGGAGTAGGCGCCTTGTAATTTTTATTCTGCTTTGTTGCTGCCTGCCGTTGCTTTGTGAACATAAGTCTTTTTTTTTTTTTTTTTTTTTTCTTCTATTTGCTATTAACCTATGCTTATGATCGTCTTTTTTGTGTTTTTTTTTTGTATTTTTTGTATTTTTTGTATTTTTAATTTTAAACGCCAACATATGCTGGTGGATGTATTTTTTTACCGCCTTGTGTACGAAAAATTTTTTACGTGCAAAGTATCGTAAGTAGGTTTGTGCACATTTCTGTTGATTCACATGTCCAGTATATGAGTAGCAGTTCATTGTGTGTTTAGTTTACTTTCGAACGTTCAACAAATCGCACGCAAAGTATTGTAAATTCTTTTTTTTTTTTTTTTTTTTTTTGAAATCGCTACGTTTTCCGATAACAGCAAAAGTCCAACAGACATAAAACCAAAATCTTATTACTCTCGTCTCAATGACGACGATTCCGATGAAATTTTGTGAAATTCTTTTTCAGTAAATGCGAATTTTCTATATACGGACATATATAATGCCTTCGAGTTTTTTGCGTGCGTGTGTGTGTGTGTGCGTGCGTATGTTTGTGCGTATATGCGCGCGCGTGTATGTATGTATGTATGTATGTATGCATGTGTATGTGTGTGCGTGTGCGTGTGCGTGTGTGTATCTGTGCCCTATAATTAAAAAAAAAAACCTAAAAATTCTATTTTTCACAAATATTTTCTTGTGTTTATTCTAAAATTCCCTTAAAAAGCAAAAAAGAAAATTTTTTTTTAAGTGTTAACAAACAAAAAAAAAAAATGAATAAAAAAAAAATACAAAAAAAAAAAAATAGATAAACAAATAAAAAATGTGCAAAAATAATTTTAAAAATTTAAAAAATATTTATGCTTTTTTTGTAAGAAAATGGCTTTTGTTTTGGATTATTCCTTATATCTTAAAAATAAATAAATAAATAAATAAATATATAAATAAGTATATAAATGGTGATAATGCAATAACAATTTTATGAAATTTCACTCATCCCCCCATTACAATTTATTAAAATTTGGTTCGATTGTGTTTTTTACCTTGTTCGTATAAAATTTATTTATTTAATTCGTATTTAACTATATTATATTTCATCAATTTGCAGTTTATTTATTTATTATTTTATAATTTTTTTTTTTTTTTTTTTGCATTTAAACTCTATTTTCGCATACTATTTATTTATTTATTTTTTTCATTTTTTTTTTTGTGTTCTTCTTCTTTTTCTTTAATATATTCCCATGAATTTATCAATGGAAAATTTTCTGTTATATTTTTTCTCTTTCTGATTACGCGCAGGCCATCACTTTCCCCCTTGAATGCATAGGTTATAGCGTGTTTATTTAATGTATGTTTGTGTAAATGTTTGTTCAACTCGTTTTATAAATACATATTTTTTTCGTATTTTTCGTAAGAAATACAAAATAAAATAACAAAAAAAGATGTTAAATAAATGTCTTATTTGGCTATACATCTACAAAAAAAAAAAAAAAGCAACAACCAACCGACAGACGACTTTTTCTCTCTCTATTCTCAGCTTTGATGAGTTTTAGTCTGCGTTTTTTCGTATTCAGTTTTAGGATTTCTTCAGAGAGTTGCGGTTATAGTTATTCAGTTCAGCTATTCTTTAAGATAAGTTAGTTTTAAGTTTCAACTAAATTTGTCTTTCATCAATTTTATCGCGATTTAGACTAAAACACTAACTATATTTAGTATTATAGATTTTCTTCAGCTCATTACAAATATTTTTATTAAGCAAAAGGCAGGCATCATTGCCAAACAATTAAGACCACCGGCCGCGTTCGTCTTCTTCAAGCATTTTATCTTATTAAGCCGCCCTTCAAGTGCACTTTTAGATTCTAGGCGATAGATGATGATGATGATGATGAATAAGCCGAGACGCATGCGAATTTTGTATAAAGTCCTCTTTCTCTTTCTCGCTCTCATTCTTCTAATTTTGTTATTACATGTAATGTGATTGTGTTTTCACTTTTTTTGCCACATCGTCATGTGGCTATGCGATTTCCTGCCGGCTTAGTTAGATCTCGCTTTCGCTCTCGCCCAATGACATTGGGACAAGTCCATGCGCGCAATATGGACTGACTTCGTCTATCCAAAAATTCTTTTACTGGTTTTTTGTCTTGGCCAAGACCGAGCTGGAATAATAAGAGTTTTTTCGGTATTAAGTTGCATTGCAGCCACCGTCCGATGTCAATCTAAAGAGATGCTTTGATCACGGCCGACGTTCATGTAAAGTGTGTCTCTAGCTGGCACTATGCATGCAATTAACCCCGGGGCGATAATTGGCATTTTCCGATTCCACGAAATTACGTTACACTATGTCATGTAAACTAAAAAATTAAAGTTTTTCCAGCATGATAAGCGTTGTTGTGGCCGCAACTCACTTCGAAGTCAATTATCAAATTTCTATACGCTCGCAAGGGACAAGCGCCCCGTATGCCCCCTAGAATGAAAAATCATATCCATCTGTTCGAGTAGTCATAAGTGGAGGTGAAAATTGTAGTCACATTGATTAGGTTTTATTCGTTTATGATAGAATAATAAAACAAAAAAAAAGGAAAAAAACACCGACGAGAATCATTTTTATAACATACCTGCCCTTAATCACATTCAAATATCCGCTCTATATAAAGAATGATCGCACTTTCCTTTAGACGACATTTTCCATTTAAGCCAGTTGTCAATTGCATTGGCGTTTCGTTAGTCGCAATCCCTAATATAGGATAAGTGAATTTTTTATTCACCAACATGTCTTCTCACAGACTGAATTTATTCTGCGAGCAGAACATAATCAATCAATCATATTATCTAGCGGTTATTGCCCTATGTGTTACGCCTAATCCAATTCCGTTAGCGAAATTAGGCTGACCAATCTCTTTGAGTTAAAGCTTTCGAATAAAATCTCTTACCTTCTCCGAGTAAAGTCTATTGCAAAGAAATGATGGCGCATTTATTAGATCCGTCCCGATGATCAAATGCCGATCAATTTTTTTTTTGCTCGCATGCCCGTCCATGGATATTGAAAGTTCGCCTTTTTTGACAAATGAAGATTTGTGCTTTTTTGGGAAATTTTCCCTCATTAGCTCGTAAGTGTTCTCTTTATAGAGACTCCAGAAAGGTCCTTTGAATTTTTTTCCCTCGCCAATGAAAGTTTTCCTTCGCCGACTTCCTTTCACCACATATGTAAATTTATACACAACTAACTATCTTTACTAATTGAAGACAAGTAAGTAAGTTAAACAGCTGAGGATATTAAGCGATGAAGAAAACGGCCGGCGCTTCTTTCTCAAGCAAATAAAGCAAAAGTTGGGAAAATATTCATTAATTTGTGTTTGCTTTTATTTCCCTACTTTAGCTTCGCTTATTATTTATCTATTCATTTTATTTTATTTTATTTGTTATTTTTGTAAATTTAGTAGGGAATGTATATAAACAAGGCACACATCCAATTTTATTCGATTGCACAGACCCTACGCGTTGCAGATACTTTCGCGGAATAATTCATTCAACTTATGTGCGATTGCGATTATTTTGATTTTGTTTTTGTTTATGCTTTACAGAAAACAAAGAAAATCTAATTAAAGTGTTTTTTTTATTTTTTTATTTTTTTATTTTTATTTTTTTTTTTCATTTCTCATCTCTCTTATCGCTATTATTCTCATCGTGAAACGCATAAGTCTAAAGAGAATTTGTTGTTTTTTTTTTGTTTTTGTTTTTTTTTTTTTTTTTAATACATATGGTGATCTATTTGGGGGAGAGAAGGACATAGTAACCGGCTCTTTCCATTCGCATAAAGAAAAAAATTTTATATAATTTTAATAACCATTGCGAGTGACGACTGATTGATCTAATTACGTTTCGGTTTTCGTTCAAAGTTCATATGAGTTTTAGGGTTAAATTGCGCGCGCTTGACTTAAAAGAACTTTAGCTTGCGAAACGTACAAGAATGGTTAAATAATGTAACGCGTGTAACAAATCGAGAGAGAGAGATGGAAAATTTCGCAAAATACATTGGATTATTTGGTGCAACACTTTGCTGAGCCAAATCAAAATGATCCAAAGCAAATTGGCAATGATCTAGCGGAGCATTTTTATAAAAATGCTGTGTGCACCTGGTCGTCTCGTTCGCTTCAATAATCAATAATCGATGCCGCACAAAAACAGTACATTTTTTGTGTTGAATTGATTTAATTAATTCTCTTTAATCAGTTCAGTTTAATTGTCGAGTCGCTTTCACGTTAACCTATATCTTATCGTTAATTCAAATTCATTGAATTTAGGTTTTGCGTGGTTGATCACTTACGCCCGCTGTTTTTTTTCTTTTTTTTTTTCGGCAAACGCAAATGTTTAGATTTTATTATGGATTTTGCATTTCGTTTTATTGACTTAGTTTCTTTTGTACGCACATCATATCGCCTTAACAAAAATGTGCACAAAACAAATTACAGTAAACGGCCCTATAACATGGTAGATTAGGCTCGTGTTATGAGACTAGGATTAGGACGGCGACCCAGGTATAAAGCGTTATGTACAAATGACTCTCTTTATTAAAGGGAGATGAAGAACGAAGTTATGTGCGAACCTTTTTATACATATATGATGAAATAATAGTTCATTTCAAGCAAGTTACATACGCGAAACGTATGTGAAATTGACTATGAATGATACAAATCATTATAAATTTCACAGTACAGAAATATTATGTGAGCGAAAAGCATGTATTATATACGAGGGACATTAAATCGCGTTATAAAAATACCGTGTTAAAGGGAGTATTACTGTAGATGATGTTGTTAAATGTGAGCATAGCACAAATCAAACACCACACATATGGATTTCTCTAAGTGAACAAAAAAAAAAATAAAAAAATAAAAAAAAAAACGAACGAAGAAACCCAAACCATCCATCATCAGCCTGTGGTGACGTTTCAATGGAAAATTTCTAAAATAATTTCGCCTTTAAGTTCTTTTGCCTCTATATATATACATATAGATATATACATATACATATACATATACATATAAATATATATTGGGTTTTCCCTTCACTACCTAGGAAGAGTTATGCTACATCGAACATAACGTTTCTTGCATAATAATATTGAAGGCTTACTGACGACATATTATGAGCGAGAGAGAGAGAGAGAGAGAGACTATGATAATATCCTCATATGCAAATTTGGACAAATATTTTAAGATAGTGCATTTGTGTGTGTGTGTGTGTGTGTTCAGATTTACTTGAAAAGAATTTCGAAAGAAAAATTCTACTTCAACATATTTTTAGTGGATATTTCCCCTTTGGGGAATATGTTGAAAGTTTTTGTGCTCTCTACTCCTTAAATAAAATTGCATTTTTAATGGCCTGACGTCGTAAATACGTTAGTAGGGGAAGGGCCTCCGTGCGATGCGCGTCAATTTTGTCTCTCTGTCGTTACAATCTTCTAAGGGAAAGTAGTAAGTGAGAGTAAATTTTGAAATGATTTTCAAAACGTTAAACTCTCCACTCGAAGATTGAATTTGTTCGCTCATATTAATGGAAAATTCAATATCTGGCAAAGATTTACAAAATGTTACGTATATGCAATAGTTCTTCGGAATTCAAAGATTAATTGTTGAGCGATTTTTGTTAAAAGCTTCCAAGTTAAGTTAAGTGTTCATTATTCGGCTTAATCGTGCCTCTGGCTTATTTTACGTTAAATACAATTTTTTTTTCTCTTATGGACTTTGAATTTTTTTTTTTTTTTTTTTTATCGCCATTCTTTTGTTTTTATTGTTATATCGAGAGCGCTTTGCTTCGCTCTCCGTTAAAGTTTATTTATTTAATTTTAAGTGCGTCACCGCTTACTTAACATTTAATTTTTGTTCTTCTTCTTTTTCTTCTTATTTATTTATTTGTCTTATTTTCTTGTTATTACGTTATAATTGAAGGCAACATGTTTTATAGGATATTTTCTCATCATAATCAGGGCATTATTCTAGCGATTCTCAACCGATCAATAAATATTTTTCTCTCTTGCTCTCTCTCTCTCTCTCTCTCTCTCTCTCTCTCTTGGGGTAATTCTTTCTTGTTGTTCTGCTCTCTTGCTCTAAGCGCGCTTGATTGCGTTTATCGCGTTATTGTCGTGGTTTTTCTGGGATCTTTTTTCGATGGGGTTGGTGGGTCGTGGTGGTGGCGGCGACTTAAAAATATATTTGAAATGATGATTTTGTTGAAAGCTACTATTTCATCATATGTTTGGCTTTGTCTTTATTTTCATTTATTTAATGCTTTAATTATAGCTAATTAGGTCTTAGTAGTTTGGTTGTTTTTTTTTTTCTTGCACAGGTGTGTGTTTTGTTATCTCTTTCATATTAGGTATTCATATATTATATTTAAAAGTTTGGATCATATATCTATGTCAGATACGTTTAATTTAAATGAATTTCTTTAATAGATAAGAAATTGTTTTACATCACTTGTGGAGCAAAGTATATTAAGTTAGTGCGGATTTACGTAACACGCAGAAGGGCTTAAGATATACCTATATTTTTTTATTATACCGATCGATTCAGAATCATAATCTCAATTGATCTAAGCCTGTTTGTCCGCCTGTCCGTCCGTCTGATATATATCCATGTAAATATGCATTCAAACTACAGGTCGCAATTTTCGGTGATATTTCGATGCAATTTAGTACAAGAACGAATGATATTGAAAATGGTTCGGATCGGTTTACTTTTTCGGCCACACCCCATATAATAGCCTATTCTGAAAAGTCTTTCGTTATATATGGAAAAAAATTGCAATTTTCAAAATTTCTAAACAAAAATGACTAAGTGCAAGTATTTGGGCATTCCAAAATGATGTGCAAACTTTCGACAAGCTGGGGGCAATTTTTGGACCCCCTGTCATATAATGACAACTAAAGTTTACACAAGAGAATGGTATAATTTTCAATGATGACACTTGAATCATAATAGTGATTTAATATAAAAAAATTAAATAAACAAAATTTGGATCATCTCGGCCTATTTATTGAATCCTACCCTATGTAAGGATTTTCATGGAAATTAATCCGTGGTGGCGAAAAGTGATCCACAATAGTAATTTCATACACAAATGAACTCAACATTCGACTATCTAGAGGTATTTTTGAATCCTACCCTATCTAAGGATTAAACTGGTACTACATTAGGTTGCGGTTTGAGCCCGCTTTACCATACGCACAATACGCACATGAAAACTATGCCTTTATATAGAAACAAGATATAACTTTTTTTTTGTGTTCTATAATAAAAATACGAATCGTGTTAGACAATGGGGTGGTGTAAGTGTCCAGTGTGGTTAATAGTTAATAGACTATTAAGGGTCTTTCCTTTTTTTTTTTTTTTCTTTTTTTTATATGCCATAGTAATATTTTAGTTACATCTAGAAATATTACCTAAAATACCTCAAGGTATTATTACGTACGGATACCTCATAAACAATAAAACAATATAATGATAAAATAATTTGTTACGTCATGAATTAACAATCTGTTATAAATCTCGATTTAAAATTTGGCCGGATACAATCAAAGTTGATCTCGAAACGTTTGAAAAATGACGTGAAATGACGCGAAATGACGTTAAGAATTAACGAAAAGCTTTGCCGCGTTCTTTAAATATGAAATATAATTTCTTGCGAAATGGCTTCGCGCGACGACAATACAAATACAATGTTTTATAAGAAAATGAAAAACAACAATAATTTCTATTATTAATTTTTAACATTTACAATTCGAGATTATTATTATTATTATTATTATTTTTGTCTTATAATTTTCCATTGGATCATATTGTGCGTATTGTGTTATTTATTTTCTCTATTGCCAGAAAAATGTAGATATCCATTAAAAGTGAATGAACTTGAATTTTAAATATATTAGATTATGAATGAATTTTTTTTTGCTTTTCTTAAATTCTTCTTGATTATCCAGTTCATATAAAATTCCATTTTTATTCATTTTATTTGAATCATTTTTTTTTTTTTTCTTTTTTTTCAAAAATATATAAAATATAAAAAAAGTGTAAGAAGGAGGGAGTGCCGAAGATCTTAACATATTTGTTAATTGCAAGTATCTAAGTGGTCTGTATCTAATCAAGACCATAGTAATTGACGAGAAATGTTGCATTTTTTTTTTCGTTTTTTCAATTATTGTATGTATGTATGTATGTATGTATCTATGTATGTATGTATGTATGTATGTATGTATGTATGAGCGCTCGTCCATCCCGTTTTAAAACTTTCCTTTTTTTCTATTGATTTTCATTCCTTGAAGACGGCGGCTCGGCATAGTCATATGTAGAGAATATGTAGAGAATTTAAAAAGAAAGGTATTCCGTCGCCATCGCCGTCACCTTCGTTTTCAAATTTCGAATGTCGTATTCTTTCGTTTTTTCTCTCTCAACACTTTATGTGTGTGTGCGTACATTCTTCATTGTTGTGTATATTTAAGTTTAGTTTGTCGCCTTTGACCACTCGTTTCATTATCCTTCTCCCCACGTGTTTATTTGTGTGTTAGTGATTGGGGCTCATTTTTCATACTGTTAGTTAATAATTTCCTGTTACTGCGATGCGATTATCATATTATTATTATTATTATTATTATTATTATTATTATTATTGTGTTATTGTGTGTGGGGCGAGTAATAGTAATGTTTAGGTGCCTGCCGTTCAAAATCAATGGTTTAATCAACGAATTGATTGGTTGATTGGATTGTGTTCGTCGGTGGGTCGGTCGGTCGGTCGGTCGATTAGTTCGTTTAGTAAAGTTTGTTTTTTTCTGTCTTGTAGTAATTGATATAAGTGACCTTTAAATTCCTGAACGCATTTACTATATATGTTTGTCGGTCTTGGTCAATGGTTTGTCTTTATTTTCATTTTTATACTCTTCACCATTTGCCATATGTACTACGTTTGTGCGGATATATGCGTCATCCAAAACAAACTTTGTTGTTATATCGATAAATTCGAGATTATATTTGGACAAAACGCAAACGTTATTGAAAAACTGATGGAAGCGACCATATTTGAAACATCTTTTAATTCATTAACGTTCTTAACAAAAAATACTTTTTTTAGTTTTAATTTATAGTATGTTTGATGGCGAAAGTTGATGCAAACCAAGGAGACTAAAATGGAAATTAAACGAAGACGTGACAAGTTGTTTGACAAAATAATGGATTTTTGCTAAATATGGACCACGTCGGTTCATGTTTTTGCTGGAAAAAGTAATTTCATATTACACATACGCTGTGCTTGACAAATGCTTATTTGCCATAGGTGAATTTTTGCGACGCAATTGATATAAGCATTTTGCAAGGAGGTCGAAATATTTATCTGATTAAATTTTATTTCACTTGTAATTATTTTAATTTTAATTATTATTATTATTATGATTAAACATATAATTAATTTAGCCAGAGAAATAAATTTGAAGGTTAAAGTCTTTTTAAAGCATTGGCATCTAAGGCTATCGGCTTTATTGAACGCTCTATCGCACTTGAGACTTAAACCAATAAGCTAGTTGGGCACGCCACTTACGCGGATTTCAATTTTAATATTTTCTTATCAAAGAGGGGCAATTAATTAATTATCATTGAATGTAATCTTGTTTAGAGGATTCTCTAACCAAAAAGTGTTTGCATTTTTTTTTGATTAAACTCATCTCTCCCTCTCTCTCTCCCTCTCTCTCTCTCTCTCTCTCTCTCTCTCTCCCTCTGTCTTTCTCTGATTTTCGTTATAAAAGTAAAAAACTTTTTCTTCAGGCAATTCAGGCGACTTGGAATCGAAAGAAAAACCCAAATATCCAATATTTTGTAGCGTGCTCAACAGGCGGCCATGACAAATGCATGATTTTCTTTTTAAGATTTCAAATATGCGATTAAAGGTGAAATGTCAAAGCCGAAATGTCACTGCATCAGTTTGAAGTCACTATTGGTCACTGACCTTACAAGATGTGCTATATACAGAAGAGTAAATAATAAAAATCAGTTCGAAAACGGTTATGTTTCACAGCGGACATATTCGGATTTCGAGTTATTTTTGTTTGCGTTAGGTACGTTTTAGCAGAAATCTATATAGATTTCGTTATTCAATAATACAGTGTTGATATCGCAGAAATTGTCCTATCCGATCCGTATGTTTTATATCAATCTAATATGACGAAGTAGGATTAATTAATTTTTTTTCTCTTTTTTTTTTTTTTTTTTAAATAAGGCGTTACGATTGAAGTGGTCGCAAAAATTGACTTGTCCGATTCATTTGCAAAACACGTCGCCACATCTCAAAAAATGCGATCCCTGAATGGATTCATGAAAAGATTTTAAGATCGTTCGGTTTAATACAATAGATGGGTTCATCGCAAGTCCATATGGGTGCCACATATTTCGTTTTGCCATTCCCATAAATCGCATCTCATTATTATTGAAATATGATTATCGGCAAAATATCGACTGATATTATTGCTCTCGATTTTCCATTTACCCGCAAAAAGAAAATCTTTGCATTAATCATAATTGAATGACGTAATTAAAACGATAATGAAAGGCATAATAAGTTTGTGTCGCCATGCTTCGATAATAGGTTTTTTAATAGAAATATTTGTCGCGTTTCGTAGACTTGGTTAATGGAAAACAACTGCAAAAGTTCAATGCATAGGTCGTGTAATGCCCATAAAATTGAATTGTGAAACTCTTCTAAACGCAAATTTAACTTACAATACATGGCTTGATCGAGTGCATTTTTGCACTTTTGGCCCGAGTAAACATGTAAATAACTGTTCAATAAGAAATCGTTTCTCTGAAAACTTTTAAGCGAATTAATGCAACACTCCGTTCGAGGATCATCTTCCGTCGCAATAATTAATGGCGTAAAAAAAAAAAAAAACATTCTCCCGGTTTCTACGGACTACCTAAGCACAAAATTGTGCAAATATTGTTTTTCTCTAATTTCTTTATTCTTGCGTACCAAAAAAAAAAAAAAATTAAAAATAAATTTTTACAAAAGTTTTACTTGATACTGGAAAATCATCTAATTTAATAAGTATAAATATAAATATAAAAATTTTTTAAATTTATTTTTTGGGTCTAGGACATTGTAGAGCGACGACGCAGAACGGCGCCTGTATTTGTTTACATTAAATTAAAGATGAAAATAATTTAGAAATTATAGCCATCTCATGACGAATCTTAGACACCTTCGCCTTTCACTTTCATAAGCAATTTTCAGTGTATCACATATATTTGTTGATGTCTTTTTTGCCTTGTTATATTATATCGCATTGCTTTGTACACGACTTCTCGTATATGCCAGGGTGTAATTAAGTCTTTATGATAGATAGTCAATCAGGGACATGACATGTATAAAAAAGCCAGTCAGGCAAGAGGAGGTATATATAATATTATGATCAAGAATAAATGTACTTAATCGACCAAATGATGTCTACTCTCGATGCTGTTGATCATCAGTCAGTACAGTCAGAATGCAAAAATGTACTGTATTCCTCGCGTCGGCGGTGAACATGAACATAAAAATGACTTTTAGAGAACGTTGCCATCGTTTAAATTAAAGCTCAGACGCAAACAGAAATAGAAAACTCAAAATAACAACAAAAAAAAAAAAAAAACAAAAAAAAAAAATTATATTAGGCTACAAAAAAGTCAGATAGAGAGACAGTGAGACAGAGAGGCAGGTAGACAGAGAGGCAGGTAGACAGACAAAGAGACAGGGAGACAGATATACAGACAGAGAGACAGCCAGATAGACAGACAGACAGAGAGGCAGATAGACAGACAAACAGACAGGGAGACAGATAGACAGCCAGATAGACAGCCAGATAGACAGCCAGATAGACAGACAGAGAGACAGACAGACAGAGAGGCAGATAGACAGACAAAGAGACAGGGAGACAGATAGACTGGCGGGCAGACAGACAGCCAGATTGACAGACAGAGAGAGAGGCAGATAGACAGACAAAGAAACAGGGAGACAGATAGACAGGCGGGCAGACAGACAGCGAGATAGACAGACAGCCAGATTGACAGACAGACAGATTGACAGACAGACAGAGAGACAGCCAGATCGATAGACAGAGAGACGGACAGACAGACAGACAGACAGACAGATGAATATATTTCTATCGATTCATAGTTTGTTGCCGATTAAAACTATATATATATATACTTCCCTCTGTTTGCTATAGACGTTTTGACAAAATGATTATACCGCCATCCTTCGGCCGTCGCTATGAAAAGAAAAACACAAAATAAATTAACGCATTTAAAATAAAAAACAAAAACAAAAAAAAAAAAAAAAAGAAGCATAAAATGAAAGTGAAAAGCATTTTTTGTGCGCTAAAAATAGCGTAAACATATTATACATGTGAAATGCGCTTTTTTTATTACACTTTTGTGTAATTTTTACTTTCTTATTTTTGGCAACCGCCTAGCGATCAATGCTCAACAACAATTTGCTGCATATATTGCTGCGAGTATTCACATTTTATTACTATTCTTTCTTTCGTTCAATTCACGAACGCATTTTCATTTAACGCTTAAATCCCAAGCTAAACAAACTAATCTGGGTTGGGTCGTGCGCGTAAGTAAATTGAAATGGATCCTTAAACTAAACAGGCTGAAGTTGCTCGTTTGATTGACCTACCCGGTAAACCCGGCATGGTAAACGTATTCTCAGATGGGATGGATTGATTACTCATAAAATGGAACTTTTATGTTAAAAAAGATTTCGATATGAAAGAAAGAAAGTTTTTAAATTACTTTCCAATGCGATTCGCTTTTACTGCTGGCTTAAATGTTATTACTTGTCACGGCACGGACACAGCATACAATGTGTTAAACACTTTAAGAAAATAGTTATATAAATTGAAAGGAGTTGAATGGATTTTTTATTTTTTTTTTTTTTTACGATTATCATCGAGTTTATTGTTATATAGTACGTTGACGTAATCCCTTTAAGAGGAAACGAATTTTTTTAAATTTTCCTGTATTTTCTTAAAATAAATGCAAACAAATTAAATGTAGTCCAGTCAAGTCAGTCTACTCTTACGTATGTAATGGAAAAGGAAATCTTTAAAGTTAACTCTCTTAATAAGCAGCTTAGCTTAGTCATATGCTATATGCCATCTAAATATCATTGATTTTTTATTCTTATTGCAATTTGTTCCAATTAATCTTCTCGTTATGGTTTCTTAGCACAAATGAACAAGTATGCGCTCAAAAAATGCTTAATGTGGCCGCCACTCCTTCGCATTGCCATGACACTCCTCTCTGCCTTATAATTATTTGTTTAACATTTACCATTGGGTCAAATGAATTTTTCTTTTTTTTTTTCTTTTCTTTTTCTTCTCTTTTTTTTTTTTTTTTTTTTGTTTTTTAATTAGTATCAATTCCTCATATATAAATGCTATATATAATAATTTAATATACTTATAGCGCCAGAGGCTAGATTAGACTAGATTTTATTTCTTAATGTACAACATAACAACATATACACAATGTATTATGATTGCATTCCATTAAGTGTTGGGCAGAAGAAATTTACTTGTGCGAAGCGAAGCGAAGCTTGTGATGGATATGCTCACCTTTCTGCAGAAGCGTTTCCATCACGTAAACTAAATATTCTTTGTATGAAGATTTAAATATCAGCATTCGCTCCCCACGCAATTTATTCGTTACTTTATTACGTTTTCATAACCATCTATCCTCGACGAGTTGTTAAATTCGTTATATTTCTTGTATTGAAGTGCCATAGATTTCATAAATAACCTATATATAGTGGAACTTGATAATCGTACATCCTTTTAATATCTAATACCGAATAACATACATTCCTGTACAGTATGATTGTTGTATGGACAACGTACTATCTTAGCTTATATACAATATCAGTTTGAATGTTTCATTCCGCACAAATTGAAGAGATTATGACATACTGTAGTGTCTTTACTACCTCAAAATAGTTGTGATTGTGTGATTGTATTAACGATGAAGATATATCATTAATTTACATTCCATCTATATAGATCCACACTCGATTTGTGATTTAGCTAAGATAAAATTCCAATTCCTAGAGCTATTCCCGTTTTCAACTCCTTCATGTGCAAGTCGCTGACTGCTTTGTTGTTTCCTAATAACATTTCCTCGGCCATTTTACTGGGTAAGCTGCGTTTGAACGCAGAAGGAGGATGTAGATGAGAGAAGGAGGATTAAGCCTAAAACTAATCAATTTTCTCTTCTCAGAATTCAAATATTAGAAATGCATCTCTTTCACTATAAGTTCTTAAAGGTAAAATATATTTCAACGGGTGTAGTAAGCAAACAACATCAGCAAATATAAAAAATTGTTTTTAATTTTTTTTATTGAGCAAAGTAAGGGACCACCCATTCAGTTCCTTGCGGTACAATAAGCATTGTTTACTATTAGTGCAATAAATTTTATATAAAAATTATTCATTTTCTTTTATACAATACAAAGGCGATTTCTGAAGCAATATGTGATGATCTGTAAGATGAAAAGCCTTTGAAAAATCGTAAAATATTGACTAATACTATCAACCGACCATAAATAATTTCTTCAAAAAGTGAACGATAATTTTCTACAGCGTAAACACTAAGTTTCCTTATATCATATATATATATATATATGGTATTACTTTGTGTATTTTGGGAATATCTATCACTTGTTATATGTTGCCTGCTATTTGTGGTGCAGTTTCCAGTGTACATTTCTTTAAAAATTTTGCTGACCTGAACTTTGATCAGTCTGTTATCTGTACTGATACTGCCAAGACTAAAACGATGGCGATAATTGATATACAGATCGCCTTGTTGAACCTCCTCTATTCGTCGTTTAAGACTGTTTGTGGGCTTAGTAAAATAACTGTTACGACAATCCGCTATTATTTGGCCTGAATTTATGCTGATTCCTTGGGAATTCTTATCCTTTGAAGGGCCTAACGCAAGGCTTATGAATTTTCATTATTTAAATAACTCTGTCTGTTTACCCTTTTGTGTCTTTCACTTGCCTGAGATGTCAACTCAAATCGAGTTTCCCCTCGAGTTAGTGGCCATGGTTGAGTTGCTTACTCCAGTCTCTACACGAAAGACCAACGTATATGAATCGTTCGAGTAGGACGCCTTGCAAGTATTCTCTAGCCTTTTCATACAATCACAATGAATTTTTAAATTACGTTATTTTCAATTGGATCGTACAATATTTTACGATCTGATAGATTTGATTCAACAAACTCCCACAAATAAATTCTGTATTACTACCACGTCTTTTTACCATGTTGTGAGGTTAATAGCAGACATAGTGGCCAATTATGATCATAAGATTGATTTTGGAATAAATTAATATCTAAATTCGAGTATGTTTATAAAGTCGCGGCACTCGTGGCATTTTTATGATCGGTAAAAAGCGATAATCTTCATCGATTTGTGATCAAGTTCAAAATTCTGCAGAGTAAATGCATTTACAAAACGATACTAAATAACTCCAGCATATTATATGTTATTATATAATGGGCACCACAGTACCGATCTTCTCTACAAGAATGAATCGATGAAAAACCTGATATTGTGTACAGTTTTTATGAAACTATGGTTGTTCGGGCATTGCAAATTTGGAAAGATTTGAACGGATTAAATGCATTTATGGGAGAAACGTTACCGATGTTTATGGTTACTGTGTTAACAAAATTCATCGTCACGCTGCATATGTGTTTATTTATTATTTATCACATATATAATTAAATATAACGTAAAATTGTTATTCAAGCATAACTGTAAGACTAAGGGAATACAAGCAACAACTTATAATCTGCACCGCACCTCCATGATCGATTTGGCTAGAACTTCGCCCAACCCAATCTGCACTTAGCTCCAGTACTGTACCTTTGCGCTTCCATCTACTTTGCCGCCGTGGACGTTTTCATACTAATGTTCTCTGGCTTTGGAATGATTTTAAAGATCTTAAGTGTTTCTTTGCTAATGCAGTTGGTCACTTATATTTTGCTTCTGATTCCGATTTCTCTGAACTCTGATTCTATAACCGTTAGTCTGGCTCTGAATTTCAACCCTGCTGATTTCATAGCCTAATTTTTCTTACCCCGCCCCCAACTATACTACCTACACTATTTGGATGACATCGCGTCTAGCGTTCATACCATGAGAATCTTGAACAACGCTAATGACATGCAAATATCGTTCAGTGCCTTCACTATAATTTTAAGCGTTTTTCTTAATCTTTTAGTTTCTTGCAATAACTCTGAAAACTTTATTAAACTTGATTAAAAATTCCAGACTTTAAATTTACGAACTCTGTTAACTGGTCTGTGTTTTCGATTCTGCTAATTGTTTTTAATTCATTTTTTATTTTCAACCCTTTCCAAACTGCGACCGCCTACTTTTCTAGGCATTCGACTTCTTTAAATTTCCCGGCTTTTCGCAAGATTTCTTTGCGACGATGATAAGATAACGTACTCAGTGATCAGCTGACTTACCAATATTCATTCATTTGTACATTGCAAGATACAATTTTTTGCACCCCTGGCTCAAACTTGAATTTTTTAGTAGTTATTGCCTTTGCATAGAACAATAATGGATTTTTACACACTATAGCGCGCACTAATTATACTTTGGCTGGCTGGCGTGTGTCACGTATATAAGCGCCACGTTTAAGCTGCATAACGAGCAAAATGTGCGTTGAGAAATTTTTTTCCTTTGTTTGTTAGTTTATTTTTGTGTAGCTGGGAAACTTCAAGCCACAAAGTACTTTCGTGTTAACTTTACAATGAAAATTTCACTTTATTTTATTTTTTTTTTCTATCAAGAGAAATTAAAAAAATTGTCTTCTTTCTCGCAGAGTTGCCAACATCTACGTTTGCTGAGTTTTGATAATATGATCGGTTGACGTTTTCAGTTTTCATGAAAAGTAACGGCATTAAATGTATTATCATTAAAACGAATGAATAACGGTACTAGATGAGGTAGTGTCGCGTGTCTAATAATCAGTATTGGCCGACTGTAATGTTTTTGTTCTGTTCTCGTTATTGTGAACGATGATATTTTTGTGTAGCTGTACGCATGTTATACTCATACTAAATTTTTCTCTCTGTTTGCGTTAATCGGAGTTTCTACTGGTTGAGGGTTGTTAACCGATTTAGCCATGGTCAATTACCCATACCTTCAGTGCAATAGATTTAGTGCAAATAGTGAATCTTAATTTGTAGCGTATCAATGGCTACAAAAGTGTAAAAAAAAAAACATATGTCACACGACTTGTTTGGTATGATTCGCATATGGTTCAGATGATGTGTCAGCTAGAAAAAAAAGTAACTGGCGCACGGTTCGAATAAATGCACATATGAATTTTTGTCTTGCCTTTGTCATCCAATCTTTTGTTTTTTCACAACAATATATATATACATATATATATGTATACAATTATAAGTGACGGTGTCACTTAACTGTATCCAAATAAAATAAATAAAGTAAACTTTAGGAAAATTGGAGTAATGTGAAATCTTGGATAAGGAAAAAAATCAGCTTTGAAAGTGCTAACATATCTTGCTGCATTTTCAAACAAAGTCGTGATAACATAAGTGAACAACAAGTCACTGCTTTCGATGCAGACTTGTATGTGAAAGTTTAAAAGAATTCACGGAAATTTTTGTCAGAACAATTACTTATTGTCCCACGTAATAAGCTATATCTATTTATCCATTCTATATAAAGAAAGTTTGTTGAACCTTATAAAAAGAAACATTACTCGGAATCGTTGTGTGAAAACTCTCAGCGTTAAGATATATTTTAAAAAAGAAAGAATTTAAAATTCTACGGAATTTTTCTCTCGAAGTTCCACTGTACTTGCTTTTATAAATTGATATTTGATCATGCATGCTCATGCATTTATACATATAAAGTTGTTGATTTCCTTTGTTTTTTTCATTATAGGAAAGAAATTAAAAAAAAAAATTAATGAAAGATGTCATCACATATTGTAACAGTTTGTGTCTGTCCGTTTTGTAATAATGCTCTTATTATGATAGCATGATGAGTAAATAAATAAAAATTCATATAAAAAGCCATTTGTTGTTTATTGTTGTTATGATTTTTGATAAGGTAAAGGCAAGAAAGGCAGCTAGCCGCCGAATATGCATAAATTGACATACGTATGCAGGCGAAAATAAACCTTATTAACCGAGAACTATACGAAATCGCGTTTGTAAAAGCGTTCTATGCCTACTTTGTTTCTTTAAATTCTATTATCTCTCGCGATTAGTTCCGTTTATGGCCGTTAATTGTTTGAAATACTACCCAATGTGTGTATTTCTTTACCTGCAATTTTCAAGATTAGATAGCATAAGTAAAAGTATAATCCAACCCAAACATAAACAAATTATTTCTACAGGCATATGTTTCCTTAGTTATAGTTGGCCGCATAGATATGCAAGCATATTAAATGTGTTGTGCTTTTTGCAACACTTTCGAAATATTTAAAATGATTTAATCTCAACTGGCCGCTATCGTGTCTGCCCTGCCCGTCAAAGATTCGAAATAAATTAAAATCAACTGGAGACTTTCCCCAATGCCGTTAATGCGATATACAATATTTTTTATTTTTTTTCCGGCTTCGCGCTAAATTTATAATGTTGGGCGTCGCGAGAATCGTCATGAGCCAAAAAACATTTCAATTCAATTTCGTTATTGCTATTACTATTATTATTATTATCGTCATGATTATTATTGTTAACACGTGTGATTTTAAAGCAAATTATCGCAATCATTTTAATAATAATATTACAATAACAGAGTGAATAGATCAACAAAAAAAAAAAAGCAAACAAGAGAAGAAACAAAATAAATAAAAATGAAATAAAATCCATAACTTATTAATTATGTAAACACTCGGATAAATAAGATATAAATAACACGTGTGAAATATAGAGAAAGCAAATTTTATCGTTAATTATCGATAACTATCGATAAAATATTGAAATAATCTTATAGAGTAGCTGTAATTGCCTCTATTTTGAAAACTATTTAATAATTAGTTATGCAATCTATTTTGCCTTACTTTGGCACCTCTAATTTGGCCTGGTCTATTTTCGCCCATTTCACTCATAAGAAATAGTCCAGATCGAAAGCGCTCGACATCGGAATTGTTTGAAATTATTAGATTACGCAATTGCGTAATAAATCGATTGCTTGACAGACTGCGTACAGTGCATAAATTCGTCTTATTGGAACAAGGCATTAATTTAAATTGACCGATAGCGCCTTTCCATTCCCCATAATTAGCAGACAGAGGCAATAATATGGATCTCCTCTCTCGTTCAGAGGTAAACAGCAATATAAATGAATCTGGCGAGCTTGATGTGTCTCATGTGCAGAAGGATCGCCTTTAGACGGCCGATATTGAAGTCTTATTCCAAATCTTGCCTATAGCTCCTCGACAGCGTATAGCAAAGTGTTCAAATGCTCTCGATAATCGTATACAACCACATAATGGTAGGTGTGTTAAGTATTTTTAGGGCTAGAAGAGAACGGCTGCTCATCAAACAAGTCGGTTAGTTAGATCTTGACATTCTTTCATATGCTATTAAATACTGCAAAAGAATGCATTAAGTTTATGAATTTTTGCCGCAAAGAGTGCATAAAATTTCCATCAATATTAACAAAGAAATTGAATGATCAATGTCCGTTTTCTGGCTTGCAGTCCTCTCGCTCTTTTCAAGTTGCAAGACGACAAATGTTTACTCAGAATAGGTGATGAAAACAATTATATGCCAGAGAATAATTAATAAAACATTCAGTCTAAACCGTCCATCTGTTCATCCATTTTTTTTATTTTTTTTATTTTTTTAATATTGTTTTAAACTTGTTGCTCAATGAAATATTTTTCGAAAGAAATATTTTGTAATAACTGAATATCTTTTGTGTGCAAATATCAAGACTTTCACGGCCTTCAAGTGCGGACTGCCAGTCAGTCAGTCAGTCAGTAAGTAGTCGTTTAATTGTTCACGCTTTTACTATTTTTGCTGTAATCTACGTACACATACGTAACTTGTCCTATTTATTATATTCCTTTCATTATTCTGCTTTGAAAGCTTTTTTTTTTTTTTTGGCTTTCATTTTCAACGCGATTGGTTTCATTCATTGCTTTGTTGAAAGGGCTCTTCGCCATTTCCGGAATTCTTTGTAAATTATTTTTACAAAATTTTTCAAAAGAAAAGAATTTGTTTGTAGCCTTTTTTTTTTTTTTATTTACGCGTTATAGTTACTTCATGCGATAAGATTTGTGGGTATGATAACCAATTAATTAAGTTTAAAATGTGATTGTCGGGATTGTGTGTTGTCAAGTTCAAGATTATAAAATTTTATAATCACTTCATTATTATAAGCCAGCCAGCCTGTGCTTGCTTGTACACGTAAGAATGAATTTCAATTTAAAGTGAAAATCCTTTGCAATAAGTGCTTGATTGTCACATTGAGGATTAATGCGGCTATCAACACTTGTAAAATTCGAAAAATGTTGTTCATCCGCGGGAGGGGGGGAGCAGGGGGACGGCATTTTTTTTTTTTTAAACTTTTGTAAATGTTTGTACTACGAATGGTTTGTGCACGTTTTCAACTTGCATACGCACTATGCGTCCAATAGCAGACGGCAGATAAATGGTCGAGCGAAGGTAAATTTGGTCAGGTTCAGTGATTCGCTTTTACGAAATCTCTCAAGAGTTTTTCGACTGCCTCCAAAGGATAAGAATGGAGACGTGACTTTCAAAATAAAATCAATTACATTAATTATTTATTAACTATGCGCACCGCACCCTACACGCGATAAATTCATTAAAACTAATGATTGAACAATTGGACAATCCTATACCGTAGTGCCTGTAGTTGTTTTCTGCTTATCTACTGAAATGCTAATTAAACTACTGTAAAAAAATGACGCAAGTTATTCAAACAATTTAATTTTTCCGGGCAATTGCTATTTAATTTGCTACCCTTAATCCAGTCTACTTATTTCGCTGAATTGTTGTTTGTTGTTTGTGCATAAGGCGATATGTCGCTTCCATTGCAGTCATCAATCATGTCATGTATGAAATGCGAAAATAATTTACATACATAGTGAATGTAGAAACATTGCCACTGAATGATCACTATCCTGCCCTCACCTTTCGCCTTTTTGTGCAATTGTTGGGAGTGTCGAAGGCAGACGGTGCTTGCCTGACCAATTTGCAATTTGTCGCCAATCAAATCAATGAGAATTTTGATGCCAAGTTTTTAAAGCATATTGTGAGGCTGTTAACTTGACGCAGATCTTAAAACGTTAGAAGAATAGTTTAACGCGTGTGAAACCTAATCAGTCCATTGTCCATAAAAATCGTATCTGTTCTCAACGTCATAATATCACTGAAAAAAGCAGAAGAAGAATTATTTCAAGTCACATTATATTAAAATGATGTGATATTATTGGTGGTTTTATCGAAGCTAGAACACCCGACACGCATGTTTTTGAAGACTCTACAAATTGAAGTTCTCTACCGACGGTAACGCTTTTCGGAAACGACGATTCTCCAACGCAGTCCGACTGCTACGGCCTTATGAACGAATATGATTGATGAGTGTCTTAAACCGCAATTTGAACTTGCCTCACAGCCTTGTGAGGCCGCCATATTTATTTTGTTGTTGTTGTTTTTCTTTCTTTTTTGGCTTGTTCTTCTTCTTCTTTTTTTCTTTCTTTCTTTCTTTCCCGAAACACAATGTAAATTTCATATCAGTATTTGCTTTTATGTTTACAGCAGCCAAGTGATGTTTTCGCTTCTCAGCTTAGCTCGGTTTATCTGGCAGTTCAATTATTTCGTTGTTTCTTCGTTTTTTTTTTTTCTCATTTGATTTTGATTTACTTACAATTTAAAAATGCAATATTTAAGTTGTTGTATTTGCTATTTATTCATTTAGATTTCTATATCTTATTTACTTATTCGATATGATGTACGATGCATTTGTATGTGTTTAGTTCTGCAAGTACATTAACCTTGCCCTTGCTATCCATCGATATGAACGCTGCTTAATGATAAACTTGGACCTATTGCCAATGTCAACTATTGCGAAATTCTTTTCCCGATCAGGTTCGTATTACAAGATCGTGGTTTTATTTGCAATCAATTGATTTAAGGGTAGACTTGTTCACTTTTGTTTGACAGCATTCTTAACTTCAACTTTCTTCTCAACTCAAATGTTCCCTTCGAACTGACTCATTCCGTTCAAATATTCGGCGTATATAAGCTAGTTATCATAATTGATGTCTACATTCGTAGAGGAGATATTGACGCGCATTTGCAGAAGAAGATCACAGAGATTTGCTCGTGCTCCACGATAATGCCCCCATAGTTGGTGATTTCAATTACGATTTCTTCAAATCTTTTAAATCTTTCGATATCCGGTCCTTTTGCTACCGTAACCACTTGATCTGTAAGCATATATCGCTCCCAAACCACTTCAGTCTTCAATATTGATCTACTAGTTCCTTTATAGATTACTATTTGACGAGTGGACACATAGCTCCTGCTAATTCGAAGCAAGCAATAATGCCTGACATAACATGCATTCATTTTTCTTGACATCTCTATTAGAGACGATTATATTCAACCACTCACCTTTTTCACCCATTACAGTAGAAAAGATTTAAATGCTCTGACCAGTCACTTGCGTGCGGTTGACTTTTCCTTGGTGTTGTATTCGAACAATTGTATAAAAAACCAACTCATCTTTTTTCAGAAGAATTATTTCATGAACTTCTTTCTCCTACCAACTTCTGTTATTAAATTTTCTCAATTCCCGGCTTAACTCTCGGGAGATAACATGCTCGCGCTTGCTTAGCATAGCATATCAACACTATGTTCATGATATAATGATAACAGGCAGACACATTCTAGGCCTATGTACTAGGAAAAAGATCCTTATAGGTTCCAAAAAAAAAAAAAAGAAAAGACGATTCTCTAATGCGAACTCAAAAAATATATGGAACCTATTGCACGAAGCTGTTGATCTGTTATGCAGCTTGGACGGCAATAAGTTCAATAACTACTTTATTAAAAGCCGTCTTCATGTCCCGCATATCGATCTTTCTCTTTTGCCAACGTTAATAAAATGGATTTTTTATTTAAATCCACCGCCGTAAGGTTTAATGGATTCTTCATTCAGCTAATTAAACTTAATATTTCCATTTACTTCCCATCATCGATTATTCTTACTACCTCACGGTTTTTCCACAATTTTAAAATGAACAAAAATTAGACTAACACAGAAACGTTCATTTGCCTTGGATAATTTAAGACCGAGGTATTCTGCCATTCTGTTCCAAGAATCCATAAATCAAACGTTGCCGCATATTCTCTATATAATCTTGCTAAACTAAACTCAATCATTCATAATATAATGTCTATAATGTTTATCTGTAATATCCGCCTCAGAGATCATGTGTCTTCGTGTGTCGTATTTCCGAACATTCTTTGAATTCCTTACCTTATTGAAAGTCAAATTTCAATCACCCGACCTCCGTTACAGGCGATTTCAATTTAGCCGATCTCTAATACGAATCCCCAAATAGTCATATTGTCTTCATAATGACCTCAGTCGCTGATAAATTGTTCGTTGTACGTTCGCGTTCGTTGCTGGAACAAGCTCCCACTAAATCTTAAAAGACTTAGCAGTAGGTTAGTAGAATTTAGTCTCTCTTTAAGCAAAGATTAATTATTTTGAATAGTCTATATGTCTATGTTGGCATTTTCGTCTCTTATCTAAAACATTTTTTTTTTTTTTTCATTACAATACTTTCTTAACAGGTTTAGGATTGTAATATATTTACATCATAACTACGTAAGGATTTGCCGCCTCTTTATGAGCTTTGTTGTTACGAAAAATTTAAACAAAATTTAAAAAAAAAATGAAACACTATTCAAAATTCATTCGTACGCGGAGCCGCCTGCTCTTTACGTTTATTGCTTTACGCTCAATGATGAAATTAATATGCGCCATTATTCTGTTTAGTAACAAAATGAAAGGCGTTTCCCATAAAAATTCCAATAGTCGCAAGTCGAACAAAGACTTCAAATAAAATATTATCGTTGGGATTTTTTAGAGAATATTTTTTAGTGCGAACGATAAAGGGAAAATGAATTTATTTATATTTATATTTATCATCATAAATTTGCTTACATAATTATATGCGTGCGCCTCGTCTCGTCTCGTCTCGTCTCATCTCATCTCTTCACTGCTCTTTTTTATATATTATAAAACAATATTCAACATGTAGTTTATATTATTCATACGCACCGCATTCTTGTAAGTTTGATTAAATATTATATGGAAGTGTATGAATAATGTAAATGCATACAAAGGCAAATCTATAAATCTGTTATTCTTCTTCTTCTTTTTTTTTCGTCATCTTCTCTACATAAAAGTCTTTTTTCCATATTTGAATGATGCATAGAAACAAGAGATGAGAAAAAAAAGCTTTACACGACACGACGCCCTTCGTTACTCTGATAATTAATATCTTATTATAATAACAGGAAGCGGAGCAATTATAAAAGAAAAAAAAAAAAAAAAAAAACTTTCGCTTTTCTATCTTAAAAACTATAGAATCGATGTTATTATATAGAATAATCGTCATAACATAACATAAAATATTTAACAAAATACATATACATATAAATACTACAAAACGGTGTACGTATAGAAAATATTTACATGCACATATTGACTTTTAACAGTTTGTTGTGAATATACAACTCATACATGCATGTACTGCATATATATATATATATATATGTATATATATATATATATATATATATATATGTATATATATATATATATATATACTCTTATCACTTTTACTTAGCTCAGGGCTGATAATAGTTAATAATAAATGTATAAATTTATTGGAGATAGATGGCATTTTCCTCTCCTACTCATTCTTTCTTATTTGTTTGTATATGTTAATACACACGCACATACATACTTAACTAAATAATTCTCGTAAGTGTATTTGTGTGCAATGCAAAACGCATTCATTGTTGTTGCTGTTCTTGTGATATTTGCGTTGTTTGATTTTCTACTCTACTACACTGAAACACAACAAAAACAAAACAATTTTCTTTACACGTCTTCAGTGCATTTTGAAACCTATGAGAGACAACAACAGTATCGTCTAGCTACGAGGGAAAAAATGTTTAGTTAAATATAGTAAAAGCTAAACAAATTCTTTTATATATTATATTTTAATTTAAAACAAAAGCCTTTCTTCTGTGTGTACATTAATTAACTCGAAAAGAAGTGGAAAAAAAAAAATAAATTAAAAAAAAAATAATAATAATTTTAACAATTTTAGCCAAAATCTTCGTTTAAACTATATGATTTAATTTTTGCGAGCAGTAAAAATTTCAACAAAAATGTGACACATCTTTTAAATAAAACTTAAAATAGCGCATTTTTTCAAAAAAAAAAAAAAAAATAAATAAATAAATTAATTAAAAAAAAAAATATATATATATATATCTATATATATATATATATATTATATATGTATATGTATATGTATATGTGCACATATAGTTTGTAAACTAAAAGAAAACTCGAGAATTTTCAAAACGTGATTTAAGCCAATTAACTACCAAAGAATTGTATAACAAGAAAACTGTGAAAATAAAACCTAATGGCAACAACAAATTTAATGCAAACAAATGCCCACACAAATGTTGTTGCTGACAAGAACCGTACTACGAAAGCAATAGCAACAGCAACAGCAACAGCAGCGGTTGCGGCAACATTGACCAGTAAACCCATTAAGATACCAGAGCGTTTCTCTACGCAATTATCTACCGGTTCGGCAGATAGCGGTTGCGGCGTTAATACTTCGGTGGCCACAAATGCTTCGTCTTCCACTTCGTTGGCTTATCAGCAAAAGAACCTACTTTTGTTACCTTCCTTTAAATCACGCAGTACCTCACTGAGCTTGCAAGGTGTTGCGGCTCATCCCAAATCACAATTACAAAAATTGAAACAGCCTGCCTATCGTCAGCTTTTGTCTCAAGACAGCGGAATAGACGGCGAGACAGATTCAACAAATGGTTCTCAACAACAATTAAAATTGAATAATTGCTCTTCGTCAAGCAGCGAATCATTGGTAAATAATTCATCAGGTGAATTATCTGCAGAAACTGATGTTTCTTCGGGTTACGCTGGCAGTATACATAGTTTTGGTCTTAGACGGCCTCGATATAAGCCTTGTAGCAGTGCTGGTACCTTGGGTTTGGGCTTGGAAGATCGCATAGATGAAGTCGAAGATTTACATCTGAATGAGAACGATGAAGACCTCGAGGATGGAGATGATGAATGCGACGATGGCGATAGCACTAGCCTTGCCTTGGAAGAAGATGAGGACGAAGACGACGCCAACGATAGCGGCCTACAAATGACTGTGGATCGTTCAATCAAATCGCCGGATAATGATAATGGAAGACAGTCACAATACTCAAATGCTTTAGCGTTCAAAGATAAAGCTAAAGTCAAAACTCCCCAAACGCCTACTCTGACATCATCCTTTTCATCTAAACAACAACAAGTTTTAGCCACTGACGGCCACTATCGCTTTCCTCTGCTTAATATCAGTGAGGAGCACTTCATAAATCCTAAATTGATTAATAAAAAGGACGGCCTGCAGGACACCATGTACTATCTAGACGAATTTGGTAGTCCTAAGCTGCGTGAAAAATACGCCCGAAAACAAAAGCAGAAAGAACTGAAATTACAACAACAACAGTTAAGAACGAAGAATTATCAAAAAAGAGATCAGATAACGACAACTACAACTACAACTACAACAACAACAACAACAACAACAACAACAACAGGAACTACAGGAAAACGCAACATAACTCTTACAACAGAAGACGATCCATCGTTCGCTGATGTTACCAATATCTATCATTCAACCAATAAGTCCAAATATTTTGTTGCAACTCACTGTGATACAAATAATAAAAAATTTAGTCATGTAAGAAAAAATAAAGCTAATAATCGCGACAATGATGATGGTGATGATAATGATAATAGCAGCCATAGCCGCCAGGCCACCGCCAATAATGATGTTAATAATTGTAAGAAAAATGTTGAGGTTGTTGTGTTTGGTGGCGCAGACGAAGTGAAAGCGATCGGAAAACATCAATCAACGGAGTCTCAAAATAGTTTAACAAAATCTTCCACGACCACATGTGTTAGTTGGACAAAAGTTGTGCATAAGTTTAAAAATATTTTAGGTAAAAATAAAGGAATTCATTTTTTCTATACATAATTTTTGGCTTAAAGATAATTTTACATTAAGTATTTTAACAAAACAAAAAAAACATTTGAATTTTTCTCTCAACGCTAATCTATTATTTCTCTTTATTTTTATTTTTTACTTTTAGGTAAGTGTGACTTAATTTGAATTGAATATGAAAGAAACATATATTAAGACTTTCATAACAGAGAACAGGTAAGAGCATCTGTTTCGTTATAAAAATTAATTTTTATACTCATCACCGAACGATGAAAAGATGAGTATGAGGAGGGGCACATGCCCAGAACGAAACATCAAAGCCAGCCACATCCACAAAGTATACATATATTCTTGATGAGCATCAATTTTTAAATCATTATAAGCATGTCTGTCTATCCCCCGTCTCTTGCAATATTATAGAGTTTCAAAATTTAACTTTTTTTTTTCCCGATACCATTATAAAGCGTAGAAACGAGCTTCGCAAACCAAGATAAAGTACACAAATTTCGAATGCACCTAAGCGTCTCTCTATTCATTTGTGCGCTTGCTCAACTGCCTACTAGCTACGGTAAAGATTCTCCCTTTAGTGAGAATAAAGACGACATCGCTTACAAATTTTTAAAAGTACTTTTCAAAGGACACGCCTACAATTTCCACACGCCTATGGGAAAAAAAAATTTTATTTTGAAAATAGAATAAATCAATCTCGCCCACTCTATATTGTTCGTAGAGGATGAAAATTTAATTCGTTTAATTCTTTATTTATTTTATTTTGCCAATTTTTAGGATAATGGTGATGGGTATAAAAGATTCGGTCACGATCGAATATAAGTAATCTTAGATGTTCAAAATGAAAACATCAAAACATGAAGAAAGCAATATACTCAGCTTGGAACGAATTTTTTTTTTTTTGTTTTTTTTTTTATGATTATCATCAACGCAGCGAAAAAAATTTATTTGGAATTATTTGAAATTATTAGGCTCTCGCAGATTTTTAGCAAACGTAAATATGGTACTAACAACACATACAACGGTCAATAAATCCTGGGATAAGGTACAAAAATATCTTTTTGCAAAATTCAATTCAAAATTCATCATCAATCAGATCACCACCGGCATCGGCAATGCTTCTCTAGCATATTTAGGTGTGTTTGGTGTAGAAAGTTTTTGCCAAGACACAAACACAAAATACGTTTCAGTTTTCACACGATCTCATCCTGTGATACAAAGCATTCCTCTCTTGGAGTAGGGAAGATATCAAATCTCGACAAAACGAAGTCGCGGGTGACAATTCAAATTTCGCCATTGCCGCGATCGACTTATATAGCGAGCGAGCACTTTGCTCATATCCTTAAGGTGTCATCTTGTCATTTCTTGTAAATGCACAAAAGCAATTGGAAGCTTTCCGCTCGATCCAATTCTTTCGAGCGCTTCCTTTTCTCGTCGTGCAGTTGTGTGGTGTTGCGTCTAAGAACTCGGAAAAGTTACAAATTGAACTTGACTTTCCGATACTTTTGTTTTTTTTTATATGATTTATCATTCTTTTGACCTTGACATGAGCGAAACGAGAAATTTAAATTTAAATTTATTCTTTGTAAATAAAGTCATCAAAGTAGTACGAGCTATAGTCGTAATTTTAATAGAGAAGTCGACAACGAATACAGCTTATAATCAATCGGCTTCGTTTTGCAAGTTCTTTGTGAAAAGGTTTACTAAACGGTTACAATTGGATTGGCACTTAGAATGTCAAGTGACACGGTCGAAATTAATAAAAAAATTTAATTTTCTCTTCAAGAATTTTAATTATTTTTCATTTCTTTTCATCATAGACTACGATAACTACTTTATTGGCAGATAAAGCTTGCTTTCTAGGGGGGCAAAAAAAAACCTTTTAATTCGTATGGAATCCAAAAAATATGTTTGTGTGTTGTGTGTGCCCAAGTTAATTTTTAATTTAAAGACTCTCTTGAAAATATTCCACATTTCATTCAACTTGGTGGAGCGCCACAGCGGACAAGGCGACGGAAATATTTCGATTCACTCCATTTTGCAAAAGGATACCTTAGTGTAGTGTTGTAGTCAACCATGACGCGTATTTCCCGCATGCATATGCGAAATGACAATTGTAGTAGTGTACAATCGATACTTTAGCGATGAATCAAAAGATTGCTTATATTATTGTATATTATGCATACAATAGTTTACTTAATCTTTTTTCCATGAAATAGGATTTTCCGTTAGGTTTGAACAACAACGACATATTTATGTATTCAATAAACAGATAATTGTCTATTATTGTGACGGATGTCTCAGATCATCTTTTGAAACATGTTCGCTGTACTGCAAGTCTACTATATATTACATTTGATTCTCGCTCTTATCTATAACGCGGTATTAGCGGGTTTCAAATAGTAAAAGAATGCTTTGTTGTTTTTATATCGATCACCGAAGGTTAGCAGAGACCCCATGTGATATATGCACATTTTTGATCATGAAACTTACCCGTCCGTCCGTCCGTCCGTTTGCTATCGATTTTAAATTTAATTTAGTGCGGTCATGAAAATGACCCATAGCGGGTCAAGAGAAGGACACGTCTACAGTGCAACATAAACTGAGGACATCCTTTAAGAGAAACGTGTTGGGATTTAAAAGATTCGTTTACAGCCAAATGTAATTTTGTTATTTACTTAATAATTTAATTGTAGCCATTTGTCTTGTTATTGTTGTCTATATTTAATAATAACAATAATTATTATATATGTATATAATGTATTGTATATAACGTGTATGATATTGGAACTTTGCATTTACCGAATCGGAAGCCCAAAGTCCATTATTTAATTCAACTCATCATTCATTTGTTGTATCAGATAACACATAATACAACTGTACAAAGACACGGATCAGGATGTGTAGGCGAGTATGAGAGCTTATACGAACTTTTTGGCAATAAATACTAAGGAATTGTCGATTGTCGAAAGACAACTTCACTTCTCATTTTTAGGTTAAGACAGATGCATTGAAAATGATCAAAATGGTTATAGTCCGTGATAAGAAGAGAAACTTTTCTAAAAAATATGAACCATAGATAACCACGAGTTTATTAGAAAGTTAATCGATAAAATCGGCCTTCAATTGATCTGATTTTGTGCTGGCTTAAAAAGATGTGGGTATCGTATGATCCAAGGTTCCAAATCTTTTAGCAACGATTGCTATTGGTCGACGAAGAAGAAAACGAATTTAGATCAAAATTTAACCTCTAAACGATAGCAATATCATCATATAAATGAGACGGACTAATGCGAATTATAGCAAAAATAGAAGGAAATCTTCACGACCCGTTTCTGTTGATCTGTTGTCGTACAGATGCTAATTGACAACTCAAACTCACACTTGCATTTGCGATTGCTCTAATAAAAGCATTCAAGTGGAATTTTCAATAGATAGATAGATAAACACTCCTGCACACATAGATAACACCACCGTGAGAATAAATTTAAAAATTTTGGACATATATATAAAAAAAAGGAAAAAAAAAAAGCATAAAGCTAAAGCTTCTTACCTGCAAGAAATTGGGCTAAATAAGGTAATAGTAGTTAAAAACTAATGATGATATCTTCGTCACCCACTCAATATATTAGGCTTTATCCGAAATTACCCACTACAGCTTGGCATCTGTAATCCATGCTTCCGAGAAATTTCTGACACATGGGATTTAGAAGCCCATGCTCAGTACAAAATCATAAATAGTGGACGGCTCCATTGCATTTCTCGATGTAGTAGAACCTACATATTCTGCCCTCAATAATCGAGACTAGCAAAAACCAATCCAAATCAGAATATTACCCCTACGGTGTTTACTGAATACAGTTTACATTATGCGTTCGTTTCCTTGGACGGGATCAAAATATACGGCAATCTGATGCGACTTTAATGATCTTTATACTCCTGTTCCATAAGATGTTATTATAATGGCGTCCGTTACTAGCGATTAGGGCTCCAACAAGCGAGAACGAACGTTCAAGAGTGCAAAGAAGCACTTATCCCATTATAAAATTTAACAAAGAGATTAATTCGTCGAAAGGACAACGAAAGCGTGCGCCTTGTACTTAAGTCGAGAAAGTGAAAAAAAACAAAACAGAAAGTTAGTGAATGAAAAATTGTAGTAGGGTACGTTCCGTCCCTTCGTCCATTACAATTCATTTATTTCTTTATAGAATACAAAGAGTGATCTTCTTTAAGTAAAAGCACAATCTTCATGAGAGGGCAGCATAGCACCGATAAGGTAAATGCTTGTACTGTTTACGTTTCCCATGCGCCTGGACCTTCTAAATCCTCTTTGAAATTAATCGCTTTTTTCTGCGATGTTTCTTCATATATATTTTAACTATCGTGGGCATCGCCATAGATGAATCTTGCCTGCGTCGAACGACGACGTTTGGACGTTTGGAAGTAATAGCCCACGTGCTTTCAAAATATTACACCGCTGTACTTTAGAGGATTACAGCGTTTTATCAACGAAAAGGCAGGGCTAACCGAATTCGAAATCCTATCACAATTAACAACAATTAAGAAAATCATATGCGACTGGGACTGGACTCATATTTCATATTTTCCATTTTTGGAATAAACTATCTATATAACGTATATTGATTGATGCTCTTCCCACTGTAACCTACGAATAATAAGTGAAAAAATTAATAACTAAACTAACTACATTTTTGCATTTTACAACAACGAGTGGGCGTGTTCAATTTTTTTTTTTTTTTTTTAACTAAATACAATGTATGTTCGTGAACAGAGAATGTAGAGAGTAATTTTAGTCTTGTTTACCTTGTTTATCAGTAATAAGAAAAAAAAGTTAAAAAAGCGAAAAAATGCAAAATTTGATTATTTATAAGGTTTAGATGGGCGCGGCCGATTTTTTCCATTTCTGATTAGCATGAATGCATCGGAGTTATCGGCATTGAGCAACGATCCGTACAATTTTTATTTAGTGAAATAGAATGGATGCCTTTTGTTCAACACTTTATTATGAGCGTGCTTTTCGATCGATTGAGCCCATTTTCAAAATACCAAGCTCTTTGCAAAATGTAGAAATGTTTCTGCCAACTTTCAAATCGATATCTTACTCAGCAAAAACATATTCGCATATATTCTTACAGATGGACAGACACGGTTGGATCTATTCAAAATTTTACGTCCATCAAGAATATATGTCCTTCTTCCTAGGATCTCTCCGAAGTTTCCTTTTGGATACTTTGGACTGCAAACGTTTGGACAAAATGAATATACCGTCGTGCTTCGATAATAATATTGTTAGGAAAATGCCGTATTTAAATTTAAGAAAATTCTAAGGAGGGGGGGTACACAATCGTAGCGCATTACCTGCTGCGTCATGCAGGGGCTGCTGACTGACGGAAAGATTAACAGCAAATGGCAGAAATTTACCGGAAAAATGGATCCACGTACATATGTCGCGTGGAATTTAGATAATAGTAATTTGCTTGTAAAAGAATATATAAGCAGAATATTTGCGCAAGACAAGTAAAATTAAAAAGTGAGTTGTAAGAGAGTCGAGTCAAGAGAGTTGAATTCCTATATTCGAGCGGATAAGGCCAGGATGAGCATTAAAGCGCTGTAAATATAAGTTCCTCTAAATAATTTGTAAATAGATAAAAATCACAATTCAGCGATACTAACTTGAAAAAGGAATTGAATATGAGTGCTGACATGACATGAAATCACGAGAGGCAGGCGTATTTAGATTACAATATATTTCTAATAATAATCTCTGCACATCGTCTTTTTAAATCACAAAACAAATTCTTAAAAGTGTCTTCAGTTAATTCTTGAACGACTCAAAGTTTACAATCGATTTTTGAAATTTTTCTCTTTGTCCGAAATTTGCCTTTAAAACGTGAATTGATCGATTCAAATTCAATTTGAAATTCAAAAGTTATATAGGGCTGTGTGTGCATGCACATAATCTTAATTTCAATGCATCCCGAAAGTATGCTACAATATATAAATTTTTTATCGCTACTCAATTTTGTTCAACAGAACAATCATTTCATTTAATTTGTTCTCGAGAGCATTGTCTCTCAACTTGTGCGCCTCAGAGTAATAATCGAAGCGATATAAAGAATCGTAAATAATTTGAGAAAAATAAAGTGAAAGAGTTTCGCGATCAATCTAAAGAAGTTTTGCAAGCAAAAAAAAAAAAAAAAATTCTTGAGATAAAAGATTTTTGAGATAAGTTACGGAAAGTGAGTTTTGGACTAAATATTTTTGGAATTAGGTTTAAATTTTTTTTTTTTTTTTTGAAAAAAAAAAAAACATTATCATATAAAATGAAAAAAATAAAAAATTACGTTCGAGCGTAATTGTTTTGTTGTGTTGAACTATTTTTACTTTAAATATTTACACTAAATGTGATATTGATTTTTTAGCCAAATATTTTTAATGTTATTGTTAGTCTTCTTTTTCCTATATTTTATTTTGTATTATCTATAAATAGAAGTATTTTGTTGTTGTTACTTTGGCGATTTAAATTTAATCATTTAATTAAGCAAAATACAAAAAAATTCTCGTGACATATCAATCACACCGTTGCGATAATGATGGAACGGATAACGATAATGATCACAATGGTAGTGAATTTTTTTTTTTTTTTTATTTTTTTTATTTTTTTTTATCCACAATCAACAACAGCGGAATCGATTTTAGCTACACTTTCACATCTATCCCTATCTCATTCTGTTGATAGGCAAAATGACTCGTGTAATGGAATTTCAAAGTAGTGGAACTAACTATTAGAACTATCTTCACTTTTGTATTATTTTATCTGTTCTTTGTCCTTTGTGCGAATATTTCTTCCATTATATTGTTGTGTTAACACAATATGTCGGTTATTTAGTATGCGTAATGTATTCTTTTGGGCGATATGTTAGATAACAGCAGTGGCATGCATACACATCGCAGTGTTATTACGCTTGAATATAATATTTCATATATATATGTATACATATATATATATATATATATACCTAACTACGCTTACATAACATATTATATATGCATACATTTCGAATGAAAATATTATTTAATTTTCAATGTATGTGTATTCGCGTGTGAAATACTAGCAAGTGATGAGTACCATAAAATTCATACTAATCGCACTATAATAAAATATTTATCTAATGTTTTCACATTCTCTGTTCAGCTACGCTTTTTTAAAGTTAAAAGCATGCTTATATGATTAACATCTTCATGTGAAATGGCAAGAAAAAAATAAATAAATAAACATTTAAGTAAAAATAAGCAAAAATGAAAAAATAAATTAGAGATATTGCATTTTTTCAGCGATAATTTTTACCGCTTTTCCATATTATTTATCTTCCTTAGCGATTACTGACTGCTGGGTCTTTGCGTTGTAATCAATTTCTACCGAATCTATTATTAATTACTCATCCTTTTGTGCTATTTGCTTCAGCCCTCGACACGCGGTATTGCTTTCAATCTTTTAGCTTGTGTACTTTGTTTTTGCTTGATTGGCAACGAAGAGAGAAGGATCTTTTATCTTTATGTAGGGGATTTTGGTTGAGAGCAGTAGATTGATTGATTTTGCAACAACTTGTTATTAATCGATTTGTATATTATTCGCAAAAAAAAATCCGGCATTGTTTTGAAGAAAAAAAAAAAAAAAAAAAAAAAAAAAAATTCAGAAAATAGAATATGTAATTGTGTATGTTATGCAATTTTTTATATAATATACCTACAAGGGAATGATAAAATATCGTGGGGCATTTTCCACAATAAAATACAAATCTTTTTAACATTAAACCGGCCTATTAAGGTATATAGGAAGGTTGACAGCCAGAGAAAAACCTTGAGATACATACTTCTCAACTCGAATCGAAAGTAATTGCGTTATAAGAATGACTGACGTAAATCTAGCTATTTTTTCACTATAATTTATTTACAATATCAATACGATAAAGTCAAGAACGACTCTTGCGCAGATCAGTCAACAAATTCGTTACGTGCGTATGTTGATGGTAAGAGAAATTTAATCACAATCGATAGCGCGCAAACGCACTGTATATTTTGGGCGCTATGCCCTGCTTGTACAGTAGTTGAAAAGTGTAGATGAAATTCTTCATTATGTCATCTTATGATCTCGCTATGGAACTCCAATTTCGAGTGATTTGCACGCAACTATATGTTTGCACTCGAAAAACGAACTTACATCTGCGAGTTACTGCTGTAGCTCTATACGGATATGGAATATAGCTATATTTAGATAGACACCTGACCGATATTTATTAAACAAAATTGCATATAATTGCTTATATTTTACAAAGATTTTTTTTATCTTTTTTTTTTTTAATTTTTTTAAATAAAAGAAAAGTGTATTTGAGTTTTAGTGTAAAATGTTGCAAAATAGTCCGTCTTTCTTCGTCTTCGCCTAAAATATTATAATATCTAATGCATAATGCAAATCAAATTTATCCAAATTTACATCTCTTGCTTGTAAATTAAGAATAAACACCACGTGCGTTTCCATTGCATACTTTTTTATATCAAGCAGGCAGTTCAGCTTCCCATCTTCTCATTCACGTACTTACGGTATGTGCACATAGTAGTTTCATGCTAAACTGATGCCAAGCAACATTGCTCTTTGCCTAGACGTTGTTATTCGGCTACCACCATGCAGTTAAGGTATCAAGTTTCAATTATCTTCCATCTCACTTGTAAGATTTTCGCCCCCATATTATTCATTACCCGTAAAGCTTACATTTTTCTTCCAAAATTTCTTTTCCTATGTTCTAGGTTTGACTCGTGATTGCAATCTGTCGTCTTTGTAATTGCCTGTAATCTTTGCCTTTGTTAAATGCCAGAATACGCGATAATCTTTAGCATATATATTGTAAATGTCATAACTTGCTTAGCACGTCGTCCCTGTTGCGTTTAGGTTATCTTCAAATTAAGACTTGGAAAATGGTCATAATACTTATGCAACAAAATGGACACCGACAACTTTAATCTCAGTGCAATATATAGGATTTTACAACGTGAATTGTTTACACGATTCCGATAAACCTTTGACTGTCGTATTTTAGATTGACGTCGTATATCAAGAATCGTTATTTTTTAATAAAAAAAAAAAAAAAACATGGTCTGAAAGAGAAAGAGTTAGGAAGAAAGATAAGGATGTGGCCGCAGCCAATTGGAGCACTCACTGTAGCTACGACCAAAATAAACTCTTCTTAAATTTTTTTGACTATCATGTATAGGTGTTACAAGCATCTCCAAGCCAACTCTCTATTTCAATTCGTGAATTTCTTCGCAGATGTGCCGTTCTCAGTACACGCTAAAATCGTTTTTGTAAGCTAAGATATTGGAGACTAAAAATTGAATTGTTGTTCTCACTCTTCTATTGCGACGGGGTCTGAGACATGTATCGATAAGAGGGTCGTGTAAATATGAATCTAGCGCTATTAAGCCTTAGGGGTCTTCATAGCCCCCAATTATGAGTAGGACTTGAACCCAATGAAATCTATGACTTGATATAAAATGTTTATTTCATTTCTAATAATATTTTTATCAATTTTCATCATTTTCAAATTTGCAATGGAACGTGTGTTATGGCAATGTACCGAGAACTACAAGCTACACAGCACACATCAATCGATTTGATTGAATGTGATGATTATGATTTTATGAAAAGGAAATTTTGAAGGTGAAAAAGTAAATATATATATATATATATAATAATGCAAGTTTACGCAAAATTTATTTGATTTCGATCTAAAAAACAAAAGAGAAAATTTAGCAAAAATTTTTATTTATTTATATTTTAAAAACAAATGCAATCACACGAAACTACAGCTAATTTACCTTTGAAATATTTTATACGGTTTATTGCTCTACTGTCGCAGCAGCAACAACAGCGCATTGCCTGTTATCAACAACATTGATCGGTATTATTGGAAGAAACATAGACAAAGATAATACGACTTTTTGATGCCAATTAAAAAAATTGCAAAGATTGCATAGTGCATGGTGCACACCGAAGAGGAGAGGAGATGAGCAATCAAATCAAATCGAACAGATTTTATTTTGCTTATTTTATACCATATATTTGAGAAAAGCATATTAATTTTTTCACCTCGTCTGCGTGGAAGTAAACAAAGAAAATTCCATACACTGCGTATATAAAGTGTAGAGGTGGGGGGAAAAAATTGATTAAAAATGAAATTATTTTCTTTTACGTTAGTTTTTTTTTTTTATATAAATATTATATATATATATATATATATATATATATATATATATATATATATATGTATATATTATATTTACATTTACATTCGTTTATTGTGCGGAAGTGTGTTGCTCTATTTCAGCTGCCTTAACATGAAAGCATTCTGGAAAAATCGAATCTCATTGCATAGTGAACGCACATCTGGTATTCTTCTTGATGATTACATACACACGAACTGTAAGAAACATAATTTATAGATTTCTCTCGAGCGGATATTGTAGTTGTCGTAAGTCCATACAAATTTTGAATTGACGGACGCAGTCATATGAACATATCAAGCCCATTGAGAATCTTATTATATCGTATCGGGCTAAAAGATATCTCAAATTGATTCATGTGTTCATATACGTATGCACGCGTTCATTCATTTATGCATTTATCCCAACTAATCGGATACTTAGTCGTCAGGCTGTCCTTCATATTTCGGTCTCTCTATATACCTGTATATTGGTAGAGGTGTGATGCATATCGAAGATTCGGTACAAATCTCAAATAAATACCTTTTTTATGTTTGGTTTTTTACAAAATAAAAACAAAAACAATGTCAATTAAGAAGAAGAAGATAGCATTTTTAGATTGGGTCTCTGGCATCAAAATTTGGCAATAATGAACTAGTTTTCCAACAGACGCTAAAGCAATTGAAACTCTTTTTAAAAAATCTCAAAAAAAAAAAAAAAAAAATTTTAAATAAAAAGAACGAAAATAAATATAAAATTTGTAAAAATAAATTTGAACAAATTAAAGCTTAAATAAATAAAGAGTTGAAGTAATTAATTTTAAGAAATTTTGCAAAAAAAACGTTAAAAAGAAGAGAAATTTAAAGTCGGGGAAACTTTTTAATTGTGCCGTAAAAGTTGATAGATAGCATTACGTGATATATATATTGTTGCCTTGCCACGTTTCTTATTTATCTTGTCTTCTCTTTTCGTTTTTATTTTTATTTTTATTTTCATTTTCTATTTTCTATTTTTTTTTTTTTCGTTCTAAATAAAGTAAAAAAAAAAAACTTTTGGAAATTTAAAACTGAGTAACTGAGCTCCAAAAATCGTCAAAGTGAATCACGGAACGGAGAAGCGCCCGCGTAAAATTATCAAAATTATACGCAAGAAAAAGAAAAATGACTGCGGCGAGTCTACTTCCAATGATACCGAACGTAAAAATTCTCTCAGTTCTTCCTTCAATAATGATAAGACCCTCGCAAATGACAGTGGCCCAGTTTTCAATAGAACGACCTCCGTAAATAATGTCAAACGTATAGTTACGAAAAAAATTATACGTCGTTGTAGTTCAATTAAAAAAATACCCGGTAAATCATCATTATTCTCATCGTCGTCATCATCATCATCGTCGACGTCTTCGTCGTCGTCAACGTCAACGTCAAATAATACGACAACTAGTAGTTCGTCTTCGTCTCCGGCGACACAGTCATATGCTTCAAATACCAAAGCATCAACTAAATCAAAACAGAAAAGAATTCTGAAACCTGTAATGCGTGCAAATTCAAAAAGTTATAAAGATCCAAGTAATACGAATAAGAAGAAGCTGGAGCAGCGAAACAAATTCAAAGAGAAAGAGGGAGGGAGAGAAAATATCAAAAAAAAAAAAAAAAAAAAAAAAGCTTCATCAATTTTATATTAAAGAAAGAGTGTGTTCTATCGAAATATTTTCAATTCTTTACTCGAAATTGATGAAAGGACAGTAAAGTAGAAGTGATAGAAGTGATGGAAGTGATTAAAGTGATTTAGTCTCCGGAATCAATTTTTTCATATTCTTTTTCCAATCAACTTTTGTAAGAGAAGAGAAGTTGCTTCAAAGCATTCCTTTCTTAAATCCGGAACTTGAGGGTGTTTGCCACTAATAGGTTAAAGAATAAATTTAGTTCAATTCGCGAATTGAACTTAAATATGAATAATAAAAATTGCAAAAAGCGAGGTTAATAAAGGTTAATAAACATTTGTAAGGATTTTCTTGTCGGAGCACATTTATTAAAACGCCGCCGTTACGTTTGTCCATTTGTCCATGCATTTCTACGAAATTATATCAAAAAAATGGCCTAAGATATTTGTCAACTCCGTTGGCTCGTAACTTTGCGAAGAAGAAGAAGAAGAAGAGACTTGAAGAACTTCATAAATGATACGACAATTAACGAAGTTATATTAAGTGGTGGCCGTCTCTAGTAATAGAGATATGTTCGTACCGCTTGGCACGAATGGCATAAAGTTTAGTGAACGCATGCATCTGCCGCAAGATCAGAGAGCAAAAATTAAATGTTCACAACATTTTCAGATTGATATGGGTGTGTAGGTGTGTAGGTGTGTAAGTGTGTTTAATATGTAAACAATCAATAATGACCTTTAGCCATTTAGACTATGAAGTAATAGTTTTTCAGCGACTCGTTGTTATTATTATTTTTATTAAGACACATTCCTAGAGCTAATAGTGCCTTTGTTTGCTTTTAAATTGCGGTAAAAAAAAAATAAATAAAAATAATTAAATAAATAAATAAATAAAAAAACCCATGTCTGTCGCTATGGCACCATTGTAAAATAAAAGATAAGCTCTGGTACAAATCTACCCAACGTCGTCAGTATATCATTACGCGGCTGCCTTTCTTTTTTATATGAACGCAATGTAATAGTAAAGATCTTTTTCTTTTTTTTTTTTTTTTTTTGTCGTAATATAATAGATACGAGGTTCATAATAAAAAGATAGCTAGCAGCAAGCTATGTTAAAATTATTACGTTTTAGGCTATAAATTCTTCGTCTCTCATTCTCCCTCTTTGCGCTCTACGAACTTTTCAAAAATTTAACGACGCTTTGCTTCTTCTGCTTCTGCTTTTTCTTTTGTTTTTATTTATTTGAAAAAAAAAAAAAACTAAACACACACACATATTAGCTATGAAACAATTAGTTGGTAAACTAAATGATTTATGGCCCGAACACAGTGTCGCACTCTCCATTCCAAAAGAAATTGATGCAGCTAAAGAGAAAATTGAAGGTGTTGAGGAAACTGAAGGTAAAATCCGTAAAAACATTAACATTAATGAATTGTTCTCTATCTACAACTAATATGAAGTTATGCACTATTCGAGATCATTCATATCAATTGCCTTAATATTCTACGCTAAAGGGAGTTTTTTCATCCTACTTACTTCCTATATAAGTTTCATCATAAAAATTGGAATCCTTATATAGGACTTTAGAAAAGTGCAAAAAAAAAAAAAAAAAAATAATAATAATAATAATAAAGCAAAGCCAGCTCCCTTGTTCGCTACAATTACAACTCATTTATTATCGCTTGTATTATGTCGTTCGAGTTAGAAGCCCCTGCGCCTGCTCAACTACCTACTAGCTGCGGTAAACATTCTCCCTTTAGTGAGAATGAAGAAATCGCCTACAAATTTTCAAAAGTTATTTTCAAAGGATACGCCTACAACTTCCACACTTCCACCTATGGGATAAAAACTTTTATTTTGAAAATAGAATAAAATCAACCTCGCCCACTCCATATTATATTCTTCATAGTGGATGAAAATTTAATTCTTTTTCCTTTTTTTTTTTTGCCAATTTTTAGGATAACGGTGATGGGTATAATATAGATTCGGCTATGACCGAATATAATTTTCTTAGTTGCTACGGTTTTGTAGTTGTTTTCACCGTGAAGTGAATATTCATAATATTCATTATATGATGAATAGGATATTTTATCTTCATGTGTTTCGTTTAAGTCGACTATGTTTTCTTTTTTATGAGGTTTTATTCAATTTTCTGAAGCCTGACGCCACTTTTCGCTTTGCTTGAACAAGGCAAGCATCGAGGAAGTCATTGAAACTTTGATATTCTTAATTATGGGCATACATATATATATATATTTATATAATGGGTTTTACTTTTTATTTAGGCAGAGATGGTGCGAAAATTACCACAGTCGTGGCCACACCCGGTCAGGGTACGGATCGTGTACAAGAAGTTTCCTACACCGATACAAAGGTAATTGGTAACGGCAGCTTCGGTGTGGTCTTTCAGGCCCGACTTTGCGATACTGGTGAATTGGTGGCAATTAAAAAAGTTTTACAAGATAGACGATTTAAGGTAATTAAATAAATTAATTATATGAAGAATATATATATATATATATATATATATAATTTTATTGATTATTTGATCTTTTACAGAATCGCGAATTGCAAATAATGCGTAAATTGGAACATTGTAATATTGTAAAACTTTTGTATTTTTTCTATTCGAGCGGTGAAAAGGTAAATAGTTAACAATATGCATAAAAGTTTCGTTTGCAATTATTTAATACTAGGAATCTTCGAATGAAACACCAACTAACCCCACCCAAACCCCAAAATGGTGGTGGGTATACTTAAGATGTTTTCTTATCAATATGGACTTTGCTCTTCCTTCTTTGTTTTTTGTTTTTTTTTCTTCACTTTTTTTATTTTTAATTATATATTTATTAATTAATTTATTTATTGATTATTATTATTATTATTATTATTATTTTTTTTTTTTTTTTTTTTTAATACGAATCACATAACATTATGTATATGCAAGCATGTGTTTTCCCCTTTATAAATTGAATTTTCAAGTTCAAGTATAATGAAATGTCTTAATTTTCTTTACTTTACTTTACTTTACTCTCTTCTCCACTTTTCGTAGATTTGAATTTTTCTCTGATATAAATTAATTTTTCGAAGTAAAATTTATTTTTCGTTTTGTTTTTTTTTTCTGTTTCGTTTCTCCTTTTGTTTTCTAAACGTTATGTGGGTACATAAAAATCCTCTTCACATACAACTTTACCAAAAAATAAAAAAAATAAAAAAATACAAAATGAAAACTAAAACAAAAACAAAAAAAAAAAAACCTATTTTAATACGCCAAAAACCAAAAAACAATTCAATTCAATTTTTAACCGTCCGAAAACTGAAATTGAAATCTATTTGATTTTCCCAACAACTCCCAACAACAAGTTGGCCGAATTTCCAATTGATTTGGGCGCTCTTGCGGGGGTGCTTAAGCCACAGGTACCTTTTCACAACGCTCATCAAACCAATCAAATTCAAATTCTGCAAAATGTTTGACCATTTTTATAAAGCTATTCTCTTTTTTCTTCATTAATTGTGTACATACATACAAACATGCATACGTATCTTTCAATTTTCGTTCGAGAATAAGAAATTATTCGCCAAGAAAACAAAAAAAAAAATAAAAATAAAAATAAGAATAAAAAATAATAGAACGAAATATGCAGTATTCATCTGCTCTCTCACCACTTACATCATAGTACTCACCGCTAAAAAAACAAAAAAAAAACAAAAAAAAAAAAAAGCTGTACATTAAAATACGTTGCCTACCAATTTTCCTACGTTTACAATCACACCTCTTACCTAAATGTATGTATAATGTATTATTTTCAGAATCTTATTTTCTTTTTCATTTCAAAAACTCCAAGTGATCGTGTGTTCTCTTGTTCTTTCATTTTACCCGTGTATGCTAGCAATTCGCGACAGCCTGGCTTGTCCGAGTTGCTTCAATTGAAATTTACATAAATACGACTACTACTTTGCTACCTACTACCTTGCCTTGCCTTGCCCACTTGTAAGAAGTGTGTGCTTGCTCTCTCCTAGTCAAGTCGTTTTTTATTTTATTTATTTATGTATTTAGTTATTTATTTTTTTTTTTTTTTGTTTTTTTTCAAGCGATAAAAACTTACAGCAAAAGCGATTGATTTATAATCGCACTAAATGCAAACCATATAAATATATTCTTGAATACAGACCTCACGTGCTTCGCTATATAATTTTGTTTGAAGAATTTTGAAATTATTTCGGTCATTAGCCGATCCATTACGAGTAGGACATCACTCCAAACATCCCTAACGAAATAGTTGATGATTGGCCAACGTCGGAATCTAATCGTCCAATCGCCAAGCCATGATTCTTCTTCGTTCTTCCTTTTTCCTTTTTTAAGAAATACAAAAATGAAAAATACCTCACGTTATTTTCCTTCGCTACTTTATAGTATGTATGGCAAATAAAGCTCTTAAACGTAAGCTATACACATGACGAAATTGAATGAATGTTTTCTTAAGCCGAGTACGACAACTCACCTATATGATGATACGTATGCGAACGAGACATTTTCGAAATTACTACTATACTAAACGGAACGGAATTATAACGGGATTAAAGTGAAAAACGTCTAGTTAGTTATTAGTGGACATAAATAATTTTCCAATTGATTTTAACTCCAAGGCCAAAGTTTTTCTCTCTAGTTTGGATACGCGTCTACAATATGTATATTTGAAAAAAGAAAGAAAGAAAAAAAAAAAAAAGTCAATTTATCTGAGCGTGAGTCGAATGAATGTCCCATTCCCCTTACTACTTAATTCGCTCATTATAAGGAGCAATTGAGATCGAAGTTGGATAGTTGAAAGTAAGGCTTTTTTCTATCGCCTTTCTATAAAATTTGATGTCATGCCTTAATCGGAGGCTATATCCGTTGAATGTACTTTTAATTTTTTTATCTTTGGTTTTTTATTTTAATTTAATTTAATTTTTTTTATTTTTTTATTTTTTGGAAAAAATTAATTACCCCCCAATACTCTATTTTAGTTGTTAAATTTTTAGTGTAGTGTATATGAGATTCGGACAATTTGTTCAAACATTTAAAATATACAATATACTTGTTCTTCATTATTTTATTATTACTATTTAGTTTGTTTCTCTTTATCATTTTAAACATAAAAGCTTTTTTCTTCTCCTAAGATATATCGTAAGTGATTTTATTTCAATTTGAAAATCAATAATTGAACATTTCTTTGCCAATTTTTCTTTCATATGAAGCGTGATGAAGTATTTTTGAATTTAGTACTCGAATATATACCAGAAACCGTTTATAAAGTGGCTCGTCAGTACGCCAAAACCAAGCAAACAATACCCATTAATTTTATAAGGGTGAGTAGCAGTTTTCTTTTCAATAGCTTCCCTCTCCTCCCCCCTACCCGTTGTCGCGTACTAAAAATCTGAAATTATTTGCAAATTTTTATTCTATTTTTTAGCTTTACATGTATCAACTATTTAGAAGTTTGGCTTATATACACTCATTGGGTATTTGTCATCGTGATATAAAACCGCAAAATCTTTTACTGGACCCAGAGACAGCGGTATTGAAATTGTGCGATTTTGGAAGCGCCAAGCAGTTATTACATGGTGAACCGAATGTCTCATATATATGTTCGCGTTATTATCGTGCACCCGAATTAATATTTGGAGCCATTAATTATACAACAAAAATTGGTAAGACTTTTTGCTCTTCTTCATTCTATCATGTCATCATCACATGCGATGACATGAAATATGAAAGCATTTTTCATTTTTAACATATATATTTTAATATTGTATTGATCTTTTAAAGATGTGTGGAGCGCCGGTTGTGTATTAGCTGAATTACTTTTGGGTCAACCGATATTTCCCGGTGATTCTGGTGTTGATCAATTAGTCGAAGTGATTAAGGTTCTGGGCACACCCACACGAGAGCAAATCCGTGAAATGAATCCCAATTATACGGAATTTAAGTTCCCACAAATTAAAAGTCATCCATGGCAAAAGGTGGGTAGGCCACTTATACACTAGATCGTGTGAACATCTGAAAGCACAATCAATTTACAACTCATTTTCATGTAACACATTTGAAATTTTTTTTTTTTTTTTTTTTTCGTTAATAATTTTAAGTACAAAAATATTTGCAGTCACTTCTTGAACGTTTCCAAATTCCAAACGCCCTAAATCAACAGCAACGTTTAAGAGTAAGCTCAAAATACACGAGTTTTAGAGAAAGCAATTCACGCTTGCTATCTCACCGTCCAGTTCCTTTCATAAACTGTATTCAACTATTTATTGTATTTATTTAATGCTTCTAATGTTGTTTTTCTTTGTTGTCTTCTTTCTTACATGAAAGATTTTCGATTTAAATATGATTTACAGCAAAATTGAAAACGCTTCGGAAATAGTGCCTCTGCATCTTTCTAAATTTTTCAATAATATTTTGTGATTTTAAATCCAATTTTAACGTTCGGCTTTACGGTTGCATCCTTTATCAATGCCGTTAATTGCTTGCGTACACTATTACAATTTATTGAAACAGAAGTCAACAAAGTAATAAAACGCTCTACAGACCTTGGAAAGCGAATTATGTGTACTCGTTCCAAATTTTAATCGCATTTTATCGCATGAATTTTCATAAAACTTTTAGTATTGATTAGACATTTATTATTGGAAATCTTAATTGTGGGCGTGTTTGTAAACGTATCACAGTAAAGTTTCGATCCAATCTCATCCGCATTTTTCAATATTTTGTAAAGGAAAAGAAGAAGGAGAGTAGGAGAAAGATATGATATTCTGTAGCAAGCCTTATAGTGAACTTGAATACTACTTGCGAGAATCATTTGCGCTCGGAAATTGGGACGCTCCTTTAGCTATAGCATTATTATTTAAAAACGGAAATATAAGGAAAAGTATTAGCTTTTTGAATTGTCTGAGAGTAGCTTTACCATTCTCTTTGTATCATTCTTTTTTCTTAAAGCGCCTTTCTTTTCGCTTAATACACCTTTCAATGAAAATTTAGATCAACTAAATACCATCCAATCTTAATTATTTAATTTATCATTTCATATTTTAATAATAAGTACATGTTATGTAATTTGAAAGGTTTTCCGTATACGTACACCACCAGAAGCTATAAATTTGGTATCACAATTATTGGAATACACACCTAGTGCACGTATTACACCATTAAAGGCATGCGCCCATCCATTCTTTGATGAATTACGTCAAGAGGGTAATCATACATTACCCAATGGCCGTGAAATGCCGCCATTATTTAATTTCACAGAGCATGGTAAGTGTTGAAAAAAATTCTACTTCCTGTAAAAGGTGCTGGATATGACCAACACCCCCCCCCCCCCCCCTAATCCACCCTCCAAATACGTATTCTTCTATTCTATATCATTCTTATTTTGATTTTCGTAGAACTGTCAATACAGCCAAGCCTAATACCACAACTGTTGCCAAAACATCTGCAGAGTACAGTACCAAAACGCCCTACTAATAGCGGCCCTGGCGGGGAAGGTGGCGCTGCAGCTGCTGCCAGCTCAAATGAAACGTCAAGAGTTGGTGCCGGCACCATTACTAACAGCAATAATGCTGGTAATGTTGCTAGTACCAATACTGCGCCGATTGCTGTAGCAGCGCCAACAGGTTAGTTCCTTGCAATTAGTTCCATAGCTTGTTTGTTTCGCACTGTTAAGTAATTAACTTGGTTATAGTCGCTACTAAAAAAAAAAGCATGCTTTTACGATAGAGTATTTTGTTAAATATAGATTTTATGCGGATTTGACTTTTAATTTGGAAAAAAAACAAAAAGCCTACGTAAAAAGTTGGAACTCTTCGTTTAATGATTTCCTAAATGAGCCAAAAAAAAAAAAAAAAAAGAAAAAAATGCCATGCCTATGTGGAACTAACTTTTTCACTAGTCTCTATGCGCACCATTGTTGTATTGTTTCGTTTTTTCATTTTTCATTCCTTTCTTAATAAATAAATTTCGTTTTGCTTTCCGTCGTTTCCATATATTGTTACATTTTTCTTATCATCATCTGGCCGATTACGTAGAAGCATTCTCCCCTTCGACATGGATAGCCTTAAATGCGGGATCATGCTATATCATTTTCGATGCATTGTTCGTTCAACATTTCTCCGATCTTCTCTTATTAAGAATGCTTCACACAACGAATACGAAACCATTTAATTTGTTAGATTTCTTTTCGGTGGTCTTTCTTTCAATTTGAAGTCTAAATGAGCTAAAATTTGCGAGCACAAAAAGTTTTATGCAGTTTA
>NW_023998427.1:996421-996570 GCF_014805625.2 Glossina fuscipes
GCAATATATTCTCTCTATCTCTTTCTCTCTCTCTCTTTCTTCCTTTCTTTCGCTCTAAATGCTTCAACTTTTTCTATATAAATTAAATTCTTCCCAAATTTTATTTTCTACAAGTGTATATGTATATACAATAATATCAGTTTTGTGCA
>NW_023998427.1:996580-1002287 GCF_014805625.2 Glossina fuscipes
TAATATCAGTTTTGTGCAATATATTCTCTCTATCTCTTTCTCTCTCTTTCCTCCTTTCTTTCTCACCCCCCCTTCCGCCCATTCTTTTTCATTCTTTCTGTCTGAATATAATAAATATATTAAGTTCTTCCAAAAATTTTACCTTGAGGTTACCTTTTTAGAATTTTTTTCCTACAAGTGGGTATACGATAATATCAGTTTTGTGCAATTTGTAAAGATTCTGTTAGTCTGTCAAATTCTCGAAAACGCTTACAAAACCGAATCATATACAATTTTCTGTGAATATGCGCAATGATATACATATGTATAAGTATATGTATGTACGAATAACTAAGTAGAAAATATGATTTGTTTTCCTTTCGCGTCCTTTATTCAATATATGGGGAGTTTGATGTTATTTTATGTTCAATCAATTTCAATGAATATATTCTATATAGATAGGGAAAGAGAAATATGAAGAAATTCCAAAAATTTCTACCCTATTATAGAATATTCTAGAACATCTTAGAATGTATTCCATATAGTACAAGACTTCATTATTCTGACGTCAAAAATTGCAGAAATATATCTATGTATGTATAATATCCATAAATGTATAAATAATAAGTAAATTAGATAAAGAGATAAATTATTCCTACAATATAACCTTATTTTTTCTTGTCAAATTTCTTGATATGGAAAGTCTTATTGAAATTTGTCGGAGCCATTTGCACGACATTTGGCAAATGTGAAATAAACGATGATATGAAAACAAATTTCATTTGCCACATACGATACCATATCTGTTGTTTGGTGTTTTTCGCATAAACACACTTGTATAAGTGCATTATAGCGTATATTCATTCAGTTAAAAACATGGATTCGGGTTTGCTGACGTTTTAGGCAATGTGACACATCATATTAAGTAAACTATTAACTATTAAATTTGCCCATACAAATAATGAAAATGAGAGAGCAAGCAGTCAAAGCAGCTGCCTATTAAGAGCGTTAACGCAGTTATTAATAATTGTTGAACACGTAAAATGTCTGCCGTAGTAGTATAGTAATTTTGTAACTTGAATTTTGAACGAAATGCTGAACCATCTCGTCATTTAGTTTCGTTGTCTCTGATATGTACATAAAAACAATAAAAAAGAAAAAAATTAAGAGATAAAAGTACAAGTCTTCTTTTTCAATGAAAAAGTGTTAAAATTGTTTTTAAAAAAATGGTTGAGTTACAATTTTTGCATTACTTCCTTTTTAGATTCTCTCTTTTTTTGTGTTTTTCAAGTACATATATAATGTATTTTGCTTTATTTATATTTTTAACTTTTATTCCCATGTCTCACGTTCGTCATTTTTTACAAAATTTTTTCATTTTTATTTTGATATTTTTTATTGTTAAAATTTAAAAAAAAAAAAAAATATATATATATATATATTTGTATATATTTATATAAATATATTTATATATAAATGAAAAAATAAAAATAAAAACAAAGAAAGAAAACATGCTTTAATAATTTTAGTTTAATCATAATTTTATATTTTATCCATCAAAAAAGTACATACTATATTAATAATTAATTTTAAAAGAATTAAATGAGAAATAAAATGTGCTAAAAAAAAAATTGGTTGTGTTGTTTGTCTTTTCTTACTCTTTTGGTTTTGCTTTCTTCACTTCTTTCCTCAACAATTTAAATGTTTTATATATATATTTATATATGGTGTTTGGCTCTTATCTAACATTTTTTTTTTTTCTTATTTTTTTGGTGTACGTGAAATTCTTGCTCTTTAACTCGTATAAAAGTGAGAATAGCATGCAGTAACAAATTAGTTTTGTAATATAATTTGAAAAATACTAATGTTTTAGAATAATTTTGTTTGCTTTATACACCCATGAAAAATTCAAGAAAAACTCGCAAAAGTATAGACATTATATAAATTCCACGTTCGACGAACCAGGCAAATGGCCTTAGAAAATATTTGTATCAAAACATATATCAATCTCTGCTAGAGTTTTTCGTTTATGGCGGCCAAGCCAACCCACCCATTTCCCAACTTGATTTGTGATTGAAATACCGACGAACGTAGAGAACCAATTGAAAAGAATATATAAACTTCATTGGGGATCGATCTCTTTATCTCAAGCAAGATTCAAATGTTATCCAAAAAATTGATGAAAGGAAGTACGTACTCTTCATTAAAATATTTGAAAAGCGTTATATATAATTTTCAAATTTACAAGCGACGTATATATATGTATATACATATATATGCACACAAAGCCATTGCCCCGTAATAAATATGCCAAGACAAGATTTATTGAGTAAAGGAAACTCGCTACTTATATTTTTAGAAGATACAAGACATGAGGGGTGACCGGTTTACAATGAGGATACAATAAATTTTTTACCTCTGTCGGGAGCGTCGAAAAAGCGAAGCAGCTATATCTGCTATATATTGTATTAATTTCTCCACTAAGAACAACATCAAAGCCTATGTAGCGATATTTAATTTCTTTTCTTTTTTTTTTTTATATATATATATTGTGAATCCTTGTCGATAAGTAGCTGCAGAAAGCAAAAATCTCTGATCGTTGAAGTAGGGGAGAAAAACGAAAGAACAGAGAATTAACAAAGATAGAAATGAAGATAAAAGTTTTTTTTTTTTTTATATATGTCTTATTTCTTAGGTTCACAAACCAATACACTAGGTAACGCGAGTAATAATGCAAGCGCTAACGTATCAGGAAATTCTGCAAATGTCTCAACGTCAGTTGCAGGCAATAACGGGGCCGGCGGAGGAGGTAGTGGAAGTTCGGGTTCTATCGAAGCGTCAAATACGACACAATCTGCTAATAATAATGGCAATGGTGGCAACGATGCCCCTTCTGATAATGGAGCAGCAAATACCAGTGGTAGTAGTGGTGGCGGCGGTGCAGCAGTCAGCACACAACAACAACAGACAGCGACGACAATGGGTTAGCGGGATTAAGTTAAGTAAATAAAAAAAAAAGAAAATAAAAATAAAAAAAAAAAAAACTAAATCATATGATAGCTGGCAAGATTTTCATATGGACACAACAACCGGAGAGTTGCTACAGAGTTTAAAATGAGTGCATGAAGGCAAAGTAAGCTAAACATGAAATAAAAAAATATTCTGTATAAGAGTATAACAACCAACAAAAAAAAAAAAACAACAACAACAACAACAACAGCAACAAATATTATAACACTTATATGATTAAAGATTATATTATATTATTAAAGAAAAATGGAAAAAAATCAAACTAAAAAAGATAAAATTCACTTAAAAAGAATTGAACTAAAAACTAATATAATTAAAAGTAAACCTGGTATAATTATAAATAATGAAATGAACTCTACAGATACACCCATACATTCACACGCAATATATATATATATATATATATATATGTATATATATATGTATATATATGTATATGTATATGTATATATAATATATGTATATATATATGTATATATATATATATATATGTATATATATTATATATATATATATATATATACATTCACATACAAAGAGATGTCTAAAGTTTATACCTTATAAAATAGAGCAAAATATATATATACATAAAATTTTGACAAAATTCAAGAAAATTTCTTTATAACGTAAATGAAAAAAGAATCTTAAAAATATAAAAAGCGAATAGGAAAAAATGATAATCGCGTAAAATCTACACTTAAAAAAAAAAAATATAAAAACAAAAGGAAAAGAAAAAATGACATCAAGAAGTAGAGAGAAATTCAATTCATTTAAATCAAAATAACGCAGAAAAATTTATGTAAAACGATAAAATGCATATATAAAGATGAAAAGAATATTTACAAATAATTGCAACAAGAAAATAAATTGAAATCCCTGTTCCAATATATTATTATTTATTTTTTCTTGCACACTACAATTTAAAAAAAAATAAATAAATAAAAAGTAAAAAATAAAAGAACACACTTTAGCAAAAAGTAAAATCGAGATATTTAGAAGAAAAAGAGAAAAAAATTGGACGAATCTTTTAAACCCACAAACTCGCCATTTTACACTCATATATGCATATACTCACCTTAACCCTTTTACTTCCTAGACCACGCCTACATGACTAAACGTTAGCATAGCAATTTAATTTTAACCTAAAAGAATAACCTTAACAACAAGAGAAAATATTATGCAAATAACAAAAAATATTTAAAAAAAAAAATTTAACTTTATAGCTGCAATTGAAACATTTCAAATTAATTTTAAAAATAAAGTTTTTTTTTTTTTTCTTTGAATTTAAGCTAAAACAAGGATTAAAAATAATTTTTAATATTTAATATATCAAAAAAATACATAAAATAATTTTTTTTTTTTTTTTTTTTTTTTTTAGAATATACTCAACACTAATAAAAAGTTAGGATGTAAAACAGTTAAAAAATTAAAATGAAATTCTTGAAAATTCATTAGTTATCATTCTGCGTAAAAGCTCTTCTAATAAGGTTTAGTCTTTGTCTGAAAATTAGCATAAAGTTAAATATTTGAAAATAAAAGTTTACTTATCGTATAGTTAGTGTTGAGCATAAACTGCGGCGACAAAAATCGGCGCTTAAGACGATATATACGTACTTTCTTAAAAAAAAAAATTAATAAATAAATAAAAAACAAATAAGTAAATAAATAAATAATAATAATAATGGTGAAAAGCAAACACGAATTATTGTAATTTACAACAGAAAAATTTGACTTATTTTATTTACCTTACAAAATCATGGAAAAGAAATTGATAAAGCATATATTTTTAAAATATATATTAATATTAAAAATAATTTGTTAGATTTTTATGTTTAAATTTATTTTAATTATAATTATTAGTTTAATATAATTAATATATAATAATGAAAAATGATGAAAAAAAAAAGAAAACAAATCGTATACATGTATAAAAGGAGGAATATGCATTATTATAATATAAAAGATTAAAAATTATGTATTAATTTTAAACGTTAGTTATTATTATTATTATTATTATTATTATTATTATTATTATTATTATAATTTTGGTCTAAGTTAATTTTTATAAACGTGTTAAATTTGTGTAATTTTAACCAAAAAAGAAAGAAAAACAAACCAACAAAAAAAATCTAAACATAACTACAACAACAACAACAACAACAACAATTTTATGCATAAACAATTTTTAGAAGACGTTTGATTTTTTGTTTAGTTTTGCATAAAAACGTGTTTATCTGCAACGTCGCGTCATATAAACGCTATATATTTATAATCTAAAAGAAAGAAAAAGGATAATAATAATAAAACAGCAACCACCACAAAAAAACAGTGAAATAAATATTAAATCATAGCAAGTGTGTAGTGTGGGTGGAAGAAGCGAAGGAAAAAAAAAAAATGATATAAAAAGTACGAAAAAAAAAAAAATAATAATAAAAATAATGAGAACAAAAACTTTACTTATGTTAGTTAATCGTAAATAAAACCCATAAAACAACAAAAATAACATTAAAAAAAAAAATATATTTAAAAATTCACCATTAGTTTTATTTTTTACTGCGACCGAGACATTATATTATATAATAAGTATTTGAAATTTATAAGACAATGGCGCCCTCATCGCATCTTATCGCATTGATGGTATGGCTTTAAGGATATATTACAATTTTAGCGTTAACTGCAAAGCTGATAAGCTTGACCG
>NW_023998427.1:1007287-1013378 GCF_014805625.2 Glossina fuscipes
GGTCGGCAACTGGCAAGTGAGTGATTATTTTATAACAAATCTCCAAAAAGGGAACCCAAAGAGAGATGAGCTGATTCAGTCTTTAGTTTCAATAGCTTATTGGCTCTTGGCTGCTCAATGCAGTGCTGCACATACATGAGTGTGTATACTATACTTAATGTACAGCAGCGACAGACGATGTGTTGTTGATAAGAAATACGGTACGAGATACGATACGAGAGTAGGTAATGCTATAATATATATTTAGAAGCTAGAAATGCGATAACAATCAGTTTTTTAATGACTCCGAAGCTTAAATTTAACAATCGCTTTGTTAAGTTGTTATACATACACATACGTAATACGATTAGCCTCCTCTGTTGATTTAAATTCAGATCACAGTCTAAGTTTTTATTTGCTTTATCAACATGAGCATGCAGCTATCCTAGAGCGCAGAGAGCGCAAATATTTTCAGTATTCTTTATGGAGTCTTGTTAAATAAACGCTTGAGCAACGGATACATGAATAAGTGAAAAAATCTCTCATTTCATTTTCTGTACGAAATCAATAGCCCAAAGTGAAGGCGGCAAAAGCGAGTTTAGCAAAAAGTTTCAAGCATACAAAAAATCAAATAGAATAAATAAAACAAAAAAAAAAAAAAAAACAAAAAATGGAAGTTTACACAACAGACAGCAGTGACACCGATTCGCGTGAACAGAAAACTTTGGATTACGGCCGCATGAACTTGATCGATATAAATTTGGAAGATGATTTGCACTCTGACGCCAAGATATCAATAAAGTCAATCAAAGACATTGAAATTCTTTTGCTCAATCATAACCGTTTAACACGATTGCCAAGAACCCTACGAAACTTTTTAAGCCTACGTGTATTAGATTTAAGTTCAAATTGTTTAAGAGAATTGCCGGATATCATAGGGCAATTACCTTTGATTACCTTGGTCGCCAAAAATAATCAATTAACCAATAAATCATTGCCGAAATCGTTCATTATCAAAAATCAAATTTCATCGCTGAAAGAATTAAATCTAAGCGGCAATATGTTGACGCACTTCCCCGAACAAGTAACTGAGTTGAAGAACTTACGCTACTTATATGTGGGCGGCAATCAAATTTGCAGCATTAGCAAAGATATCTGGCGGATGCAAAGGTATGAATATAAGAAAGCGTGAATGCAAATAATGTTTACCAAATTCTAAATAAAACTACGTAAATATTTACCTAAGTTGACGTAAGTTTTGATAATTATGTCTGTATGGATTTGATAATCTTTCCCGTTAAGGGTCATCACTAACCTAAGTAGCACTAAAAGTCCGCTTTGTTCGCATCTTTTCCCCTGTTTGCTTTACTTTACAAATCATTGTTAATTTAAGTACGAGAATACGCTAACTTTGCTATTTTCTTTGTAACATCGAGATACGATTATATATATATATATATATATGTATTCAACCATATCACAATATATTTCGAAATGTATTCAAAAAGTCGAATAGGAAATCGAGACGTGAGACATTTTCTCCTTAAATTTAATTTCGATTGCAAAAAACAACACAGATCGAAATGACGTTAATAATAACAAAGGAAAATTTTAGATGTTCAGACGAAATGGTGGCTATAAAAAAAATACGCTTTCAAGTGATTGGAGATTTTAGTTCGAGTTTTTTTCTTTCAATTTGAATTAATCTCAGTTTCCAATAACGCGCCTTACGGATAAAGCTTTAGAAATATTCTACAGTTTGTCTGAAACATTGACCGAAAAAACAAACCAAATTCAAAAGACAAATTCATGAGTCAGCCCAAAACCAATGAAGATTTTTATTTATGTTCACATAATCACTACTTCACTAACGTTTAATGTGTGTACTGCCAGTATATGTTAACTATGTTACTCCATCAGAGAGATTTATGCTATCACGTGAAGTTGTGAAATTGATTTTACCATCCATTTATATTCTTATTATGATCAATGGAAAAATTAGTAACTATAGCATAACGCTTCTCCCGCTCCATTATTCTATTTTTTCAATGTTTTACATTTTTGAAAATATTGCTGCTACCAAGCAAGACAAAGCGGTTTGGCTGGCTTACAGCGGGTTTTTGTTTTTTCTCGAGCGACGAAATAATGCATCCGACGTATTGTATTGGCTTATGCTGCAAACACACTTTCATGACTTTTCGGATACGTTTTCCCCAATTTGTACGCGAGTGTCATGCTTTGAATATGTTAGACTGCCGCAATTGCTGCATATGACAGCGTAAAAGTCTCGCCTTAATCACTAAAACTGTTTGCTATTTTCGTGAATGTATTCATAAGCAAAGCGAAATAATTTTTTGGCCTTACATGGCTTGTAGTCCTGACAAGCGGTTTTTGGCAAATACTTTCACGGGATCGACGGAATGTAAAGCATCATACATCGTTTCGTTTTCTAGAAAATCGAATCCTTTTCATACCCACCTATTTTATCAAGATCTTACATCAATTGAGTTCTACCCACCCATTTTTCTATATCTAGTCTGTTGAAATGTTAGGGGTCGCGAAAAATAAGATGGAAAACTGAAGTTTTGCGTCTTTTTACATTTACAATCTTCGTGAACGATTAGAGATTGATGATCGATACAGGATCAAAGACAGAAATACGTAGAATAAATATTGTAATAAAACTAAATGGAAATGTTTCCTAGAATGAGAAATATTTCCCTCTGCAAAATCAATCAACAAGATGGTCTCAATCGATCAATTTATAATTAATAAATTATTTTACATTGTTTATTGTAAGTTGATAGGTATTAAAGTTTCGTCTTAAAGACAATCTTACTTAAAAATATTTGTTTTCTCATTTCTTTTTATTCAATTTTCCAGTCTTCAAGTGCTTTCTGTTGGCGGCAATCTTCTTACTGATGTTCCCGATACAGTGGGCTTACTTAGTCAATTGCAAGCTTTAGTGTTATGCGACAATCTTATAGAAAATTTACCCACCAGCATAGCGCGGCTCAAAAATCTCAAATCGCTCCTATTGCATAAAAACCGTTTAAAGCATTTACCTAAAGATATAGTTGCCTTAAAAAATCTAGCGGAGGCAAGATATAGAATAATATTCGCGATATTATGATTGATATAATCAAAAACATTATTTTTACAGCTCAGTTTACGTGACAACCCTCTGGTGGTACGTTTCGTTCAGGACATGTCGTTAAATCCTCCGACTTTAATGGAGTTAGCTGCGCGAATCGTGAAAACGGCTGCTGTGTCGGTAGAGCCCGGAGACTTACCGCAGACAATTCTCGATTATTTGTCTTGCGCCAATTGTTGCGTTAACCCTCAGTGTAAAGGCGTTTTCTTTGATAATCGCGTGGAGCACATAAAATTTGTCGACTTTTGCGGCAAATATCGTGTTCCGTTGCTGCAATATTTATGTTCATCCAAGTGTATAGAACATGAGGTGCCTACTCGTCCACAAACAAATGGTGCTACACGTGGCTACATGATGCGCAAAGTTCTGTTGGGTTAACACTGGTTCGAAATTAAACAAATCCAATAACAAGTCACGGTATGGGAGCTATTTGTGCACTAAACATTTAATTACAATAAAGAGATAAAATACCACAACCTGTTGTCGTGGTAAAAGCGTTTGTATCGACGAGTTACGTATCCAATAAAATAAATTCTCCGTCATACATTCTTTGTAAGACAATAAGCTTCTAACTGCATTTGGATTGTTATCTGAAATAAATAAAGTAAATAGGAAGCCTCTACAATGATTCCAGACTCCTCATATGGTTTTGCGTCGGGTTTCTACCTTGACGGTCTAACCTAACGGCACATGAGTTAGGACAATCCCCATTGAAAGAGTCGTAAGGCCCTGAGGTACCGAAATAGAGAATGGGTGTGAGCCATTTTCTTGCTTACTGGTATGTGTCGGGGCCTATTTAAACACCTCTTGGTTAGTTCCCCACGAAACTTCGGGGTAAATTCAGCCACCACAACACTCCCCGAAGAACCGTACCCAGCAGTTAGGAAGGAAGAAACTCATCCCGGTGGTCAGATGGGTAGTGCATTTTCGTACCAGGAGCAATCTCACTTTTGGGGAACCTGACCCCCATGAACATGACTCCATGAATTATCGTGCTATTATAGAACATACGCTATGCTATACAGTTTTAGGTGATATCGTACTGTACGCCGTCGAAGCCACTCTTGCCTTTCGACAACACCACACGTTCCAGAAGGCCATCCAAACACTATCGTTACTCGAGGAAATAATGGTTACAAGTTTGTCATTACACAGCACACACCCAACTGTGCACCAGCCCTCTTCAATATCACTGGCCACCATACGTTTGATGTCCTCGAGAAAATAGAAAAAAAAATGAAAATGAATACTCTCTTTTCATTAGAAAAGACAGCCCTCTTCCGATACACCTCTTAGGCATCCAAGAGAAAAACCCGTCGCCAGATTACAGATAGTAAACTTTAAACCCTTCTTTTCCGTTGAACTGTGCAGCTCTCGAAAGTGAGAATCACAAAAAGCAACAGTCAACGTTTATAGGGAGAACAATAAACAGGTGAGGGTTTCGGTACATCTATGTTCACCCAAAGGGATCTCATAGTTCTACTCCCCAAACAAAAAAAAAAAAAAAAATTATTTCAGTAAAAATTTCATTAAATTTCCATTAAATCATTGTTAACAACAAAGGCCACATAGTCATTTGCCTTGGCACTGTTCTGTCTTTGCGTCAACAAACTGATCAACGAATGCGTATGAATGATACAATTTACATCATCTATCGACCCGATATTTGAAGTGCTGTGAAAAAAAGTTTCAATACAAACACTGAGTTCTTTATGTGAAACTTAGTAAAGTTGATAAATGATTTGTGTACAGATATATACATAAATACGTGTTATGACATCCGTCAAGTAACTGGAATTAATATTCATTTCCCCGCGTTTCAAATTAATTATTTTGTTTTATTTTATATCTCGACTTTTGAAGGAAACGTTCTTGGATTATCTTCCTTTTTCAAAGAATTACAAGATGATACTGCGTAGAGTGAATTTCGTAGTATGAGATGTGACGAAGTACGTGTGTATAGAAGTATTGTAGGGAATAGCTGAAAATTGAAAGAGTAGACTCATTATTTAGCTGTAAACATTTATCTGTCCTGATGACAAGCTTTAAAAAAAAAAGAAGATAGCGGTGTAGGCCGCTAATTTGCGTGACGTACAATGTCTAGAAAGCTGCGATCATCATCATGAAGACGACATGCAGACAATTTGCGAAGTGTGGAACGGCGAATAGAAGCAGGAACATTCGGACAGACAAATAAAATGTGATCAGGGGCATGTAAAAGCCTACATAATTTTTGTTTTTGGGTTCATTTGTTACAATTCTAATAATATTTCGCCCTGTCAGGTTCGGTTAGTGCGCCTGGTCGCTGGTGCTTATTTTCTGTGGTAGATGTGTCATTGGAATTTTTTCTAATTAACTAATTGGAATTGTGTTGGTATTCGTCTTTTACGATTTTTTCTTTTTCTCTTTGCGTTTTTGTATATTTTGCGACATTTTAGTGAAAAGAAATTCACTTTAATTGATAAATTATTATTATATATACGTTCAAAAAACTAAGGATCGTAAAATAAAAATGTTTTCTTTCGAACCTTCTAGTGATGCTGTATGTAGACTTTTTTTGGTCTTTTATTGGATTTAAATATATTTTTCGCTTATAACCTTATCTTAAGTCGTTTTTTATGATAAATATTTTTAGACCGTTAGAGCCCAACCCATAAATGGAGTCTTTAATAAGAGAAACCTTAATTTTCGATACTGTATGTAGACTTTTTGGAGCTACTGTACATGTTAATCGCTAACGAAAAAATACAAATACAATATAAGAACACGAGTTATTCTGTTCCACTGCCTTGTCACATTTCAGTTTGTTAAATTCGGTGGTAATACATTTCTGAAAAAATGGATGCCAAAGAAAATATTACCAAAGAGGTGATGCATACGTTTAATGAAACAAATTCTTATATGTTTACGAAATCGTAATAGCTTTGTTCTTATTTACAAAGTGAAAATTTTGAACTA
>NW_023998427.1:1013388-1033388 GCF_014805625.2 Glossina fuscipes
ATATAAGGACTCTCAACAAATGCAAGCTTGTATATGCTAAGAAGGCTGAGAAGTGTTAATGTTTTCTGATGAAAATTTGTTCATAGTAGTCATTTGACATAAAAATGAAGTGACCCAAAATTGAAATACATGGGTCTATTTCTTGGAGCCCACTCCATATAAGTTTTCTCATTAATAGCAAATCTTTCAGAAAAAAGGTAAATTTATATTATTTTATGATGAAAATTAGTCCTTAGTAGCAATTTAACAAATTATCGGAAGGAAAGTTGGAGCACATAGGTCCATTTTTTGACCCTAATTGAAAAATAATAAAATTTTAAGGAAGCAAATTCAATTTGGAGCACGCTATGCGATGTCTTGGGTATTCTTCAATTGGCGGGCTTTCATATTTTGCAAGACAATATTGCGTAATTTTTGGTATATCCAAAATGAGTGAATAACTGTATTACGCAAAGTGGTGCAGGCTATTTAATGATCGATCTTGCCTGACTGAAATGCTCTTGTTCTATTTTTACACGTCAATATAGTTTATAGGGACGAAAACTCAGCACTTCGTTTAAACTGTTAACTCTATTTTACAACTTCCCTGCTACACTTTGCTTTTCACGGCTTCGTGAACAAACCCTGTCTTCAGTCAACTATACTATGCCTATCTGTGCCAAGAGTCATTCAAGGATAGCGGCTAAGCTTAACCGCCTGTCCACTAAGCCTTTGGTCAAATAGTTAGCGTCAGTGACTAAGCTGAGCTACCCATCCCTTATCCGTAAAGTCAAACAATCGGGATCAACAACTAGCACAAGCTCAGGCGTCCAAACATCTAAATCTCACGGTTAGTTATTCCACCAGTTATTCACGGACAGGGAATAAACTGAGGAAGCTAGCCTCTACCCGCAAAGTAATATAGAGACAAAAAAAAAGGATTTGCCTTGTTAATTAAAAATTTACCTTCTTGGCACGTAACACAACTAAAATCCGTTGTACATTGCACTTTTTTGTACTGAAATAATAAGTAAATAAACATTAAAGCTTTTTTAGGTTTGTATGGATTTTCTCATTTTTTCTCCTCAAATCATATGCTGTCTGCTTACAGTTACATTGATGATTTCCTCATTTTTATTTCTTTAACGATATGATAAGCCAAATAAGGTGTTTTTGTAAGGCAGATTATCGCCAAGACACTAATCAGGTACCATCGTCGCCACCTCGCCAATACTTCCTCCCAAATTTTCATTTTCAATGCATTAATAATTGAGAGAGGCGTAAGAAATAAAAGCAAAATTGACGTTAACTCGTTTTGTACCAACAAACTGCATATGGTAAGCATTAATACCACTGCTAAATGAAATTAATAGAAAATTACGTAGAATATTGAGATTGAAGAAGGTATTAGCATTAAACTCCATGTTTAAATTTATAGGTTCCTTTTGCAATGAAGATTCTTCTTTACACATTTTCTATAAAAAGTGAATTTTAACGATTTTATTATAATATATTGTTAGTAACTAATTCCTACAACTGATGTCTTCTTCATAATTATATTAAATTTTCTCTTCCAGTCCTATTAGACAAATCTGTTTTTCTTTTATGCTCATATATGAACAAGTAAAAAGAAGATTCATATAAATTTAAAAATTATTTCCATTTTTAAAATTGTTTTGTTTACAAATTTGGTGCCAGCAATCCTTTAACTTGTTCACCCAACTGCCTCAATTGTGGTGCGTCCACACAAACATCAGCACCACCATCTTCATAGGTCGTCTGAAGTGCTAGAACATGGTCTCCTCACACTTTTTAGTTGTGCAGCGACGCACAGCGTTAACGATTTGTCTCAGCTTCTTCGGGCTGTAACAGTTGTTCCGCTCTTCCTGTAAGATACTCCAGCGACCTGGAGAAATTTTCGAAAACTATAGTTAGATTTTCGAAATATTAAATACTATAATACTAACCTTTATACACATCCATGCACCTTTTGCACAATGTTACTCGGTAAGCGTAACACCAGCGGTATATGCTTCTAGGGTTCACCAATAAAGCAACAAACTTATATATGTGCAGCAACAAAATATAAAATTTGGGAAATACCTTGATCAAACGGCTGTCGATTTTCGCCCGCAGGTGTGTTAGTGATAAGGTCCTACTAAGATGAATAGCCGAAGGTTTTCGGTTTTTGTTCTTTTTTTTTGTATTCCTTCTTCACTTTACGTAAAACGAATGTAAACTTTGATAGAATATTTTGAAAATCTTTAACTAGATCGCAAAATGTGAGATCTCGAGAACGGTTTTATTTAGGATCAGGTATTGGCGTAATGGCAATCCGCTAGACCGCTATATAAAATTTTGGAATGTGAGCAATCAAAAGAATTACTGATCTCTCAAATCGGATTAGTACCAATCTCAGTTATTGTTCAAATTACTGTGTCGCTAATTAAAAATTTTTAGATGTTATGTAATGAAAATTAATGCTATAAAAAAGAAATAATAACGTTTAAATTACGTCTATTTGTTTTTTCGATGAGAGGCAATTAGAGACATATGGTGTTTACTGCAGCTCTAACAGATAAAAATCGAAATATGGCAAAATTTAGGTAGATATCGTTCATTATTCCAATATTTCGTTCCAAAATTTATTAAAGATTTTCTTACAGCATTGCGTAAACTTGGATTCATAGCATGATGCTCATTTTATTGGCCAATTTAATCTGGTTAAAAAATTCATGGTGATTTGAATCTATAACTAATAACTAATGAAGTTAATTTGACATCAAAAGTGGGAAAACTGAATACTCAAGATGATCCAAATTTAGCAAACTTAACTTGCTCGTCAATGATTTTTCTTCATTTTCAAATTCTCTGCTGTTAATTGTTTTTTGCTAAGTTGCTACTATGGGTCAATTTTTAACATAAATTTCATCATGAGATATTGAATCCCCCTGGCCGTTTTATTGCATAAATATTCACTTTTTATAGAAGATTCAAGAGATTGCAGAGCCTTACTCATTGTTCTTTATTATGCAAGATAGTGTTTTGGATATTTATAAAAGTAGAAAGCTATAGCTGATCTAGTAGACCTAAAATATGAAGGACGTAAGCCGTCCTAAGAGCGCAGAGTCAATAGACGTTAAATGAAGATTTTTGTTCTATCATAAGATTTCTCTATTATTCCAAATATAAATTTTTCATCGTTAATGTTTACATCACAATTTCATGATTTTTCTATGAACAGATACGTCACCGAAAGGAAGGAGTATTAAGTTTATTGACAAAATGAAGCCATTGAGGACTATAGAAATATAGCAATTCAAATGTGTTCCAATATAAACGTGGTATATACATTTTCGGTTTTTAATTATTTTAATGGTCCATATTTCTTCTAAATCGACAAAGAGATTTCGTGGATGCACCATTCGTCTTGATAGTAATATATTTGTTTTAAGTAAGTATCTATATATAATTAGCGGTAAATGTATTGAAATACTGTCAGCGTCGACACCCATTTAATCCACGAAACATTAAAAGGAAAATACTTTTTAATGATAAATTCTTACAGTTCCATATTGTTTGATAAAGAATCGATTAATTGATTCAAAATAAAATTTTATAATTTCTCAATTGGATTCATTGCGGTTGACATTCTTTTCACTGCAAGCTTTCGTTGAAAGTTAGAAGCAAAAGTTGGTAATAGGATAGCTTCCATTTACGAGTGATGTCTTATCGAAAATAATATGGAAGAGATGCGGCAAGAACATTTTATTGATCCATCGCCTCTTGACTTGTGTCATCAACTTCCATACCAGCTGGTTCATCTTCAGTGGCGGAAGTTTTCATACCGACGATAGTATGTGTTGTTTGTAGGACATCTTCAATGGTCATTTCATTTGTCAAAGGTGGCGGTTCAGCCATTACTACCTCTTCGACAGTAGGTGGTACTTCTTCTATAGCCAAATCTTCAATCATAGGATGATCGTTGAGTGTCAATGACGGCAGTACGGCAGCAGTTGTCTCGCTAGTGGTAATAGAAGCAGTTACAATTTCTTGCTCCCTGGCAGTGGCAGCGATCGATTGCGTCACGGTATCCGCCTGCTCTTCTACAGCATTGTCCTCCAATAATTTCTTCACTGGCTCGAGTATAACTACGGGTTCCTTTACTTCTACTATTGTCTCTTCTAATGTTTTAGAAGTTGATGGTATTTCCTTAGTTTTGACGTCCACTTCAGTGATTTTTTTAGATTCTTTTTTTTCCTCAATCAACGTGGAAGTTTTTAATTTCTCTCTCTCTTCTATCTTCTTTATGTCGTTCTCCGCTTTATCCTCTTTAATTTCAGTAGTGACCGCTTCCTTTTTTTGTTCTTTCTTTTTGTCTTCTTTTATCAAATCAATAATTTCTCTGCAAAATTCATGTTTACCTCCTTCTTCATGTGTTATGGTGTCCGTCTTGGCACTTTCCTGTTGTTTTTCTTTTTCCGAGTTCTCAGACTCTTGTCTTTCTTTAGTTACTTCCTTCTCTCCCTTCTCTACTTCTTGTTTTTCTATAACTGCTTCCTCTTTTCTGTCTTCTTCGTTTACAGTAGATTTCAATTTTTTTTCTTCGGATCCAGCTGCAATATCTTTAGTTTCTTCTATTTCAGTTATAGTCGACAATTTCTTATTTTCTTCTTTACCAGTTTGCTCAATGTCAGCTTTAATAGTTTCTTTACTGTCCACTGTTTTTTCTTGATCAGTTTCTGTATTTTCTTGATATTTTGTGGACTCTTGTTGTTCAATGCTTTTCTCCTGTATCTCTTCTTGTTGCTTGTGCTCAATTTTCGTTTCCTTTTTGTTAACTTGCTCCGCGTCTTCCTCACTCAAGGTCATATTTTCTTCTTTTTTTGGCTCTACATTATCTACAGATTTCTTAATTTCTGCGCTTCCTGTTAGCATTTTAGGCTTTTCCAAATCCTTCTTTTGGGACTGTTTTTCTAGGTCCACATCTTCTTCAGGTAAATTTAATTTGACTCGTTTCGGATTGGGTAAGATATCATCATCGGCTCTGTGTGGAACATTGAGGCTTTCTGTAACTATCGATACTGCCTTATTGTTATCATTTGATTTGTCTTCAGTCTCTTTCTTCTCTTCTACGTCAGCTTTATTAACATCGCCGTTCGAACTTTGAGTGTTTTGAGTACTTTCCATGTTAAATAAGGACTCAGCCTCCATATCAATGTCGACGTTAACATCCAATGACAAATCTCCGTTCACCACCGAGTCCAATGAATCTCCATTTTCGCTTTCGGTGCGTTTACGTCCCGGCTCAACGGTACTAACTACTAAAAGTTATGTTTTAAAAAATGTGTAAGAAAAGAGGAGAATTTAAACACTGCTATATTTTAACAACTTACCAAGGATATTCTTCTCTAGTGCTCTCATGAATTTATCAATGCGGCTATACTGCTTACGTGGATCAATAAGCAGTTCACATAAACGTTGTATGGTAAAGGGCGCAGCATTAAATAGTTCCAAACGTTCCAGCAATGATGATTTCATACTTTCGTAGTTAAACGGATCTACATTGGGATAATTGGGAATTTCTAAAATAAAATGCACGAAAAAGACAAGCAAACGTGACACGTGGTCTCTTCGATAAATTTATAATAGGTACGTATATCGGATTAATGAAATCTAAAATATAATTTAGCGTAGTGCCTAAATGTTTCCAGTTCAAGGGTAGGTCATAAAAATGCATCCATGTCAAAGAAATGCAGGAATAGCGAAATGAGCTACATATTTCAAAATTTTTTGTTAACTTCTGGTTTGCCCACAATTATCAAACTAGCATTTGGTTATGGTGTAGAGAATTTTCAAACTAGTTCCGACAGGTCGGCTCAGTGCAGATGACCTTATGCAGCATCCACATAAAGCTTGGTCCTGTCTATAAAAACTAATGCTATCCGAACAATGTTCCCACTTTATCAATCAATGAGCAATCATCAATTCCTTTATAATAAACTAAAGCACGTCACGTTTGTATATTCGCATAATCGTCGAATTTATTTCTTATGTTCTCCTTTTTGTCTCCCTCCTTTTGTCCTTGAAATAAAAGAGTGATTAAACGTGCAGACTAGAAGTGAACAAACAACTCGTTTAATGTGAAACACAAAATGCACAGCACAAAACAAAAATATTTCTGGTGGCTCTTCCTTTAGCTTTTAAAGAACAGAGAAAGAAGATATAAAATTTCAGAAGTTTATAATATATAATATTATCAAACAATCATCTGAAAAATACTAGAGCTGATTTAAAATAAAAAAAAAAAATATGTTTGCTTCCCTCCTCTGTTGAAAATATTACAAAGAGAAAGTCTATATGTGAAATGGAAAAACCGGAACAAAAAGCCGGTTACACAAGGGTGAAAATAAAAAACTAAAAATGAATAAAAAAAAAAAAAAAAAGAATAAACTTTGACTTCTTTTTGAAAATTTTCTCTACATTACTTACCGTCAATACGCGGTGAGTTGTCGTGAAAATGTTTAATGACATTCAAAAGTTTTTCACGGAACAAATATTTAAGACTGGACCATTTAAAGACGGTATCGCCCGTTTTTGCTACATAGCCGAGATATTCATCCAATTCTTTAGGTATCTCCTTTTGTTTTAAACGAGTAAAGCGATCTAATATCTGCATAACTTCTTCAGCGTTCTCCATGGTGACCATTGTTAAATGGTACTTATGAAAGAAAGACTGTATTTCCAAGCAAGGTAAAAAAGAAATTGTGCTAAATTAAGTTTTTCCTTCAACGTCAATCAGTAGTAAATTGGTGTAGAGACACACACTATGCGCTGTTGTTGTAGTCGCCTTTTAAATGGCCGTTAACTGTATTCTTGTAGTTCGCACACGTCTAGCCGATATTGAAGCTGTTAAGGGTGAAGTAACCTTTAATATCCTTTACCCATTCCACGGTCATTACTATCTGTACAGAAATATGTATAGTTTGCTAACTTTAGCTAAATAAAATTTTTATAACAGGCACAAACACTAATTTGGAAACCTTTTACATCCACTAAATTACTAATTCGAGCGTCAAAGATGCAACTACAGCGACGATGAAAAGTCAACTGCTGCGACTGCTGGCTTTATGGGCTTTATGAATTCTTTAAACTAAATTGCAAGGGGCGACATTTAAGTTAATGGAGAACTGTTCAAACAAAGAGAGCAAGACCAGCTTGAAAGAAGAGAGCAAAAAGAAAAAAAAGCAGCTGAATGTTAAACATTCCGAAGAAAAAAAAAAAAAAAAAAAGAAAGAGTATCTGTGAAATTCACGGCATGTGTGAAATTTTTTATTAGAAAATGTTTTTAAGCAAGTTTAACCACTTTAAAATTTTAAAAATTTTGTTATACTTCTTTCAAGCCGGCTGCCCTAAGTATATGCAATATTAAAAGGAAAATATTCGTTAATGAGGTTTCATCCTTATCTTTTCTTATACTAAACTAATACGTCTAGTTGTTATAATACAAAAAACTTTGTGCAACAGTCTTTTCTTTTTTTGTGCGTTGGGTTCAAATCGACTAAACCAATAAGAAATGTGTCTTATATGTCCAAATTATAGATAATTTTTTTTTTTTTTTGGTATGTTGAACAGAGATGGACTAAGCCAATAGATTTGTGGCTTATATGTCCAAATTATAGATAATTAATCAACTCGGTGCAAGCAAAACTTTGCAATTTCACAAAAAACAAAATACTCGTCCAACAGCTGTTTTATTATTTTATTTTATAACCGAAACCATGCTGTATTACACATGCATTCGTAACCAATTGTTTAAGAGAGAGTGAGAAAGAGGAAAGCAGAAAAATAAATTTCATATTTCATATGTAGAGTTTTTTTTTCTCGAATATAACTTTGCTGAGGCAACCCTGAAGGGTTACATTTTCAAATCATTCATTTTCATCGGATTCACGTTAGTCATTTTGACGTCAATTATTTATTGTAATATAAAGAATAGACTATTTTAATCAAAAATTTGTCATAAGACAATATCGAACTTTGCTTTTAGTCCAATAAACATCTTCGTCTCCTTCTCCGAGACAGCAAATGAACAATTGCATTGCCAATACCCAATGGGTAGATGAAAATTACTTTAGGTAAATAGGTTTGGAACAAAGTATGCTTAAATTATTAAAACTATAAAATTAAATTGTTAAAACTATTAAATTAAATGGTTAAATTCGATTATAGGTTCACCTAAGTTTCCCAACAAGGTTACATTATCTTTGGTAGGTATAGGTAGGTATGTTCATCATAATACAATTGAGGTTTGTTTTCGCACCGAACATTCCTTCCGATGGCTGAAATAATATTCTTGTTATATTTAGATATACATACGCCTATTACGCTTGGGTATTTCCTAAATATTGTATCTAATCAATTATTTTTATGTAAATACGCGTATGCATAATTCGGTCCCGTATGCAATAAAACATTTGTTGCAAAGCAACAAAGCAACAAAAAATAATACGATAATGTATTTATACAAAAATAAATTTAAAAAAAAAAAGAACAACATAGTCGAGCGAGACCGACCATTATATACACCAGAATTTATACATCACTCGGATGACTGTCACCTGTGATGACTGATCGCTTTTTTAAATTGCAATAAAAGGTTTATCTACTTCCTCCACTGTTTTTGAGCGGATATATGACCCATTCTTATGGATTTAGTCCAATTAATCTTAATAAATAAAAGAAAATATCTGTATATATATTATTTTTATGTAAGCACGAATGTTTGATGGTGCTCAAAACGTAAACTAACGCGCTAGTATATAGAGATACATTTTTTCTTCAATTAAGAAGATGTAGCTTTTATTTTATAAGAAGTCCTGTGTTTTACGATTAATTGAAATATATTTTTATAACCAGCCACACTTGTGGTACATGGCATGTTAGGTTCGTGCGTACGTATGTAACATACACAAAGAGGGATTTATAGTAGCTCCAGCTTTTATTGCATCAATCGATATAGAATTCTGTGTTAAATCGATCTAAGCATGTCTGTATGTCCATGTTTTTGTGTTCAACCTACTGGTTGCAATTTTTAGGATATTTTGACGACATTTGATATACTGACGTATTTTGGTCCAAGGACGAGAGCCATTGAAAGCGTGTGCGGACGGTATGCCGAGTACAGTTTAGAAGCGCAATTAAGTACAGGTATGTAATTTATTACTTGAAAGGTTTAACTTTTGTTTTTTTTTTGGTTTTGTACAGCTCACAGGTTATTGAACCTGAAAAAGAAAAATGGCGATTTCCTTTTGTGAAGTTCGATCTTCTTTCATCAAATGGCATAAAATAATGTGTTGCAGCATTCTGCCTAATATTTATATATTAATTAACACGAAACGATTAGGGAGCTGACACAATGACGCGTTATTCGTATTTTTGGTTTGGGGATTAAAGTTTGCCGACTTTCTCGACAACTTTATGGGAAATAATAAATCATATTAATTTGCACGCACAAAACGAAAAGAAAAAACCCGACAGAAAGAACTGGCGGACGTTTCTTTTAAATTTTAAGATTGTTTATCTAATTTAGTTTTATCTTACACAAAAACACACTTTTTTTTTAATTATAAAATTTGCAATTTTTGTCTATACCATGTGCATTATTGTAAGACCTGAAGCGATAAAGACCGTTTATTTTAAAGTTGAGGTATATTCATCAAAATGCTTTGTTACAGAGTAATTAATGATCATTTTCACATTATGGATCAATTAATACAAAGATAGGCTTTCCATGGTGTCATGGAATTTAAGCAGATAATAGAGATTAACATAACAATTTCTCGAATTCTGGTTAATGAATAAAATTCAAGACTAAATACGATCGCAAAACAATTTCTGAAATTCTGAAATTTAAAGCATATTCTGGATTCATATAGACGTGTTTTGTTAAGGCTCGCGAGGCTAGGATGCCGAGTGGGCTTTTTATAACTTGTCTTGTTTATCGAAAGATAAACCACCGCATTGGTGCCATTCGTTGTTAAATTTTGGAATAAAAAGTGTGCAAGATTTGCCTAAATGCTCTTCGACGGATGTCATATACTCTTGATAGGCGTATCGCATAGGAGGACTTGGCGTGTAGAATGGGAAAAGATGAGTGCGTTAATTCTATATTAAGTATGGTGGACATCACGACGTGATAGATTAATTTTTCTTTACAATGCCTTTTAGAGAAGTGAAAGGTGATATATAAATTTGATCTCATTCATCCAAATATAACATTTTTACTTGTTTAAATCTAATTTTAGCGGACAATCGGCGAGTTGCAATTCAAAAGGTATATTGGATTAATTACGACTGATTTTTTCTTTTGAAAATATCTTTTCTAAAAGTTTGCAATGCTCAGAACTTTTTGGATAAATGAGAGGCGTTAAAGTGTCGATTTTCGAAATTGTTGATCTGCAACCCTGCGTAGAGAAATAAAAAAATGAATCTGAAATTACTGATGTTATTCGCACATTGTTTTTAATTTAATTTTTATTATCAGTATCTATTATAATATTAATAAGATAATAATCTTTAAATTCATACTCATATATACTGACATTTGAGACTAATTAATGTTATCTCTATTAGTCGGCTTAATGCTTATTTGACTACTTATTACTAAATTTTCAATTTCAATATTTAAGGCGTTCGAAAATATAAAAGATTTTACTTGACGTAGATGTAAAGAGAGGGAGAGAGAGAGAGAGAGAGAGAGAGAGAGAGAGAGATAGATAGATAGATAGATGAAGAGATATTGTAAATGGTGATAGCTATATGTTCGTAATATAAATATTGTTTTACAATATAAATGCTGTTTTGAAATATAGGCAATTTACTTAATAGTTGCGTAAATCTGTTTATTTTCATATATATATATATATATATCCATTATTTAATTTTCGTTTAACACTGACTTTAAAATGATGAATCATTTAAACAGACAGACAGACGTAAATGCTTTATTTACGTTTGGCAAGTATGCATACTGTATCTGTGCTCGATGTGCATATTCCTTGTATCACAGAACACCTACAAATTTCATCTCCTATGATGATAAGAGAGGAATAGAGAAACGAGACACTGTCGTCATTGGCGTGATGAAGGTGTTTTGTTTTACTCTGGATTGCCTTTAATGCTGATCTGCTTTTAATTCCAAGCGTTTTTTTAGCAATTGATACGTCTGATGCATGGTACGAAGTTGACAGCGTAATGTCGAGGAGACGTCACGTTGCAATTGTTGCACTTCTTGTATATCTTTGCGCAAGTTTTGATACTCATTACGCACCTGCATAAAGATAAACTAAATTCTTAGTAGGAAAATAATTTGTTTTGTTTGTTTTTTTAAGCCCACCTCATGCATAGATTCTAATAGCTCCAACATATTTAGGTCATCCAATTCCTCGAGATTACAACAATCTAAACAACGTTCTACTTGATGTAATTTATGAGCCATTGTACACAGTTGTGTTCCAGCATGAGCCATCTAAAAAATGTGCAAATAAAATATATATTTCACATAAAATCAGAAAGAAACAGGAACTCTAAGGACTTATGATATGAAAATAGTAATTTGAGTCGATGCACGTGTAATCGAAATTCCTACTTTAGTTATGTTAGTGTTTTTCGTATTGGGATTAACTTTCCTTGTGCATGCGGGGCAGATGGTGCTCCAATTCTTATATAGGTCATGGTGCTATTCTTCTGGTATATATATAAATATGTGTGGGATTTTCTCTATTTTTACTTACAGATTTCTCCACTGTGCTTAAATCAATGTAAGAAGTCATGTTCGTACGGAAACGCAGATAGGATTTGTCTTCAGAGCTCTTTATAAAAATTTGATATATTTTTTAAAAACTGAAATTTTATTTAACTATTTTTACTTTCACTTGATCCGTTTTTTTCAGATTTTTCTTATTCAATCAATTTCTTTAAAATTCCAGAATTTTAGCCTTTCACACCAATACTTCTCAGTCTTCAGTCTCGTATATGCATGTAGGAATGATAGGAGGAAAAGTTTATATTCCTCCTCTCAAAATATTTAGTGGTTTTTGTCTGTTTATAACGAAAAATGTTGTTCGCTTAACGTTCCATATGATATGTACACTCACCTTTAGAAAGAAAGAAAGAAACCGGGAGAGAGAGAGAGAACAAGTACGATTTGATTTTAATCCAAAACGCAAGTCTGTTATTGCAGAGACAACTAAATGACAAGATAGTTCACTATTTTTTTGAAAATTCAATCTAAGAGACTATTAAGCTTGACTTTTTGTGTCTTCTGTTATTAATAACACGGGTAACGCTGCTAGTTAGTAGCTATCTGATTGCTTGCTCCTTCATTTTCATTATTTGCATGGGTAAAAATTCTATTAATAATTCGCTTGATACGACATCGCATTCTCAAAAACGCTTGTAAAGCCGTATCATATATAATTCTTTTTTTCAGTGAATATGCACTATGGCATACATATAAGTCTGTACGTGCGTAAAAAACTAAACAGTAGGTAGGTAGAGATAGGTTTCACTTCGTTTATTTAATATTTTTGAATTGTAAATTTTATGTTCATCAATTCCTTCAATAAATTTCAATGAATATATTCTATAAGGAACTATGAAGCAATTCATTTTCATAATATTAAATCATAAACCAATGTCTTTCGATACTTTGCTCACGAGACCGCAATATGCATATAATAGTCCACAAGAGATAGTATAAACATTTAACGTAAGAAATAATTACAAATTTTCAATAAGAAAATTAAATCACATATTTATTTTTTCTTCTGCCTTTTTATTTGTGCATCACAAATTTCTATTATCAACTGATTTTAAAAACTTATTGTAAAAAATAGGTACAAAACTTGTGCTTTATTATTTATCACAATTTTTTGAGTCTTCTTTTACCACTTCTCCTTGGCCCGACTCCTCCAATATAGATTTCATAAAATATAAACAATACTCTTTTTTTAAAATCTGGTGCTTTGCCTTTTGTAATACAAAACAAAGTCCACATTTCTGATAATCAAGGTAAATTTTTAGAAAATTACGATTTGTTTCATGAACATGCGGATGATTGAGATACTCTTCGAATGGCATCCATTTAGCTTTAGAAATTTCTCGTTCATCACGTTTGATGTTAAAATTCTTCGGTTTCAAAGCCATCACAAAGTATAAATCTGACGTATCGAAAAGGCCACCATGAGAGTGACGTATGGAAACCATAGTCTCGTATTCGGTTTCAATGCCGGTTTCTTCGTGGACTTCACGTATCCCCGATTCAACCAAATTCTCTTTGGGCTCGATAAAACCGCCGGGCAATTTCCAACTATTTGGAATTAGAGCATAACGATCGGATACCACAAGAATTTCTTTACATTCTTTATTGACCACTAAGCCACCCACACCCAGCATAGTATGAGCACAAGGAGGCAAATTTTTATATTCATTTTCGGGCAACCAACACACCAAGGTTAGATAACCATCTCGTGCATGATGAAACTGGAAGCCGTTCTAAACATTAAATAGAACTGGTGACAAAGAACGTAAACAAATTTGATGAAAGCTGCAGAAAGTGTACTTTCAGGATATGATTATGCGAGTATAAAATATAAAATTGGAAAAAAGAGGGTGTACAAGAGCGGTAAATATGTGACTTACCTCAGTAAGAGCAGGAATCCAATTCGAATGTTTTTCATTTACTTTAAACCATATCGCACGGTTTCGTTTCCTCTGCCAATAATCTAAAGATCCTAAAGATTAAAGAATTTTTTCATATATATATATTTTATTATTTAATTAACTAAAACTAGAAATAATACTCTTCAATTTCTCTGGAAAATCATCCGCTGCGTTGTATTCATGCTCTGATTCCACTGTAATACCGTTAAAGCGATCCAAGATTCCTTTAAAAACTCCATTAGACGTCTCCATTACGTCTTCTAATCTTTGACTGAGAAGAAACAAAAATTTTAAATAAAAAAAATTATTTTCGTGAGGACTCAGGATGTACTTGTAATAAAAATTTTACTACGTTTTAAATAATGTTACAATGATATATGGCATAACTCCTGAATAGATAACAAAACGGAAATACAGAATTAGTGTACTCCTATCCAAGGAGGTATAAAAGTTGAGAAAAAGTCTGTGCCAACCTGCAAAAATCACTTAATAACCTTTGTTCAATGGTAAGTGGTGACGTAGGTCGAGGTATGAATGGCAACGATAACGACGACCACAGGCTTTGTATAGTATTCAAGATTGTTTGCAATTTTCTCAAACCCCTTCTATTGTTGGATAACCCAACCAAAGTTCGTATAGTTGTCGACGTTTCATTTACACTATTATTATATAAAATTCTATAATTTCTGCGTTTTAGAAAATTTATACAATAAATACACGACATTTGTTATACTTTCTCTTTAATTCTCTTGTATGTACGAGTGAATGCGTGCATAAATACAAATTAATTTCTGTCTTTGCTTACAAGCAAATTCAAAATAAAATCGTCGGCAAGTTTTTGATACACTATGCTATAAAAACAAAATAAATGCAAACTTTGCTTTGATTTAATAAACGGCTGATAGCGACTAAGTTAAAAAAACTTATTTAAAAAAGTTTCTTTGGTTTTGTTGAAACACATGAACATGCGAGAATTTGACAATAGGTGATAACCAGGTTGTCAACGTAAGGCAAGTAAATATGGGGATAATCATGTATCTGAAAGTTAACTCTAATTCGCGACTAAACCACCATTTGATGATGATGATGAACGTTCGTGTCCTAAAGGGTGAACATGTAACCATGCAACAATAAAGCAAATGACAATCGACGACAATCAGAGAATCTATTCATGTTGGCCAATTTGCAGGCAAATGGTCGCCAAATGCGCACTCTCATTACGTCAAATCGGGCGACAATAAAATTGCTCTCGCTGAGAACAAATTTTGCAATAGTATTGAATACGAACCGAACAAAGTTACCATACATCTATCATTCTTTCGTTGCGTTTGTAAAAAAACAGATGCAAAAGAAAATTATAAACAGCTGCTAGAAAATGAATTATTAATTCAAAAATTTAGAATAAGCAAGCGATTAGTACTGTGTTATCGTCTGGTTTTGTTAGGAGACAATTGATTATCGTCAAGAGTTTAATCAGGTACCATCGTCACCAGTTTGCCAACACTTCTTCGCAAATTTTCCGTTTCAATGCATTAACAACCAAGGCAGGCGCAAAAAATGAGAGCCAAATTGATGTTTATTTATGTTTGGTATAAACAAACTACCTATGGTAAATAATAGCAGGCATAATGCAAAATGAAATGAATAGAAAATGATGTAGAATTTGACAATTGAAAAAAGTAATTAAGTTAAATCCAGTTTTTAAATTTTTAGGTTTCATTTGCAGAAAACGTTCTTTTTTACAGTTTTCCCATAAATATGAATGTTAACAGTTCTGTTGTAATATACTGTTAGTGATTAATTCATATAAACGATGTCTTCATCATTATATTAAATTTTCTCTTTCATTCGTGTATGCCAAATGTGTTTTTCTTTTATGCTCATATATGAACAAATAAAAAGAAGATCCAATATGTAAAGAGTTTTACTTTCCATATTTATTTAATTTTTAAGAAAAGTTTAAAAAATATTGTTTACAAATTTTGTACCAGCAATCGTTCAACTCTACGTAATTTCCTGAATTGTGGTACTTCGATACAAAAACCAATTTTTTTCATAGGTCGTTTGGAGTGCCGCAGTATTCAATCTTTTGATTCCACTTTAACGAGATAGATTAATTTAGCGTAGACATTTTTTCCAAGCCTGAGAAGCTGATGATCGTACACGATAGCTCGCAGCAAATGCAATTATGATCAAAATTATGCATATTATCCACAATTTGCTCGCTAATGACCTGCAACTGAGTTTGAGTAGAACTGCTAAACTAACTGACGTTTAAATTTTATGTCTTCTTCAGCGGTACTTACGGCATGGGGTATATTAAGTTGTTGCGAACGGTTGTAACATCTATGAAGACTTGATACAGATCCACCTTTTATTTTACCGATCGATTCATAACCATTTCCTGAAGGATTCTAAGTGTGAGTCCATCTGATATCTGTTTACATATTCTTGTGTTCAATTTACAGATCAAAGTTTGTGAGATATTTTGATGAAGTTTGGTACACTTACCTAATTTGACCCAAGAACGAACCCAATTAAAAAATATTGTAATTTTTAAAATTTCGCGACAAAAATTGCATAGTTATTGCAAATTGGCGTGAAAACTTTACATCGGATGGGATAATTTTTGGGACGCCTTGCCACATAACCGTCCCTATGGAAACTGATTCTTTATGGAATTAAAAAAATCTAATTTCTATTTTTACACGAATTTGTTTTACACGATTTGTTTTTCATTGCCACTCCTCATAAATACGCATTGTAACTTCGCATTATATTTTTCACAATTTAGTTAGGTTATGTCGATCGTATGCGTATATGAGTGAGATGCCCTGAATTGTGCATAGAGTAAGGACATAATGTATTTTTTACGCAATTTAGTTTGGTTTTGAGAGTTTAAAAGAAACGACGTTTTTTTTTTTTGTCGTGGCTACTTAAAAGTTTATAAGCAACCGAATAACAGATAGATTTTAAATAATTTTCAAATCTTTGCATTATTGATATGAAATATATATTGGTGTCCTTAACGCAATGTCACATAATTCACTTATAATAAACTCGAAGATGGAGACGTTCAGTTTAGGTAATAAAGTAAAAATTTTATATCACCTTGTAAGAGGACAAGGTGCAACGGCTATGGGAAAATATTTTGATATTCATGAAGCTGCCATAAGGTGTTTCTTAGGGAAGTCATCTTGGCCCGTTTTTAATTGAATGATTCAACATTCCCGTGTTTTAATGTTTGCAGACGACGTTAAGCTGTTCCTCCCCTTTAACTCAATGTATAGTACTAAACGTCTTCAGTGTGTTCTTGAGGAAACAGGATATATCAACATTAATAACTTTGGCGTGATTAAGGAATATTTAAATAAAGAAGTACTATATTTGACAAAATATGGCAACCCTTGTCGTAATAAATAATAAAGTTTAAGTTAACTTTACCATTAATTACACACATGTCGTTGCCTACCCAAAGTATTATTCTGTTTACCTTTTTAGTGGCTGGGCGTTAATCCAATCCAAATGCACGGAGTTAAATAGTATTTTAAAAACAATGAATCCCCTTTTCCCCCTCCCAAAAAAAACGCAAATTATTAGTTATATGTTATAAGGTATATGTATATATATAAATATATATATATATATATATATATGTATATATATGTATATGTATATATATATATGTATATATATGTATATATATATTTATGTATTCCTTTTTTCCATTATTAAGATACATTTACATTAATATGAAATTTAGGAAAATCGTATAAAAGAAAAAATTAACATACAAACATTGATTTAAATTTAGTTTTCCTTTGTTTTGTTTTGTAATTTCCGTTTTCCGTTCCGTTCTTTGTAATATGGGCTCCTTTTGGATTTTCGTTTTTATTCATTATGTTTTGTTTTGTTTCGTTTTCTTTTTTTTTATTTTTATAAATTTTTTCTCTTTTTGCTCTTTTTGCTGTTAAAGTAAAAATTGAAATGTAATAAAAATATACGCATTTGAAGACTCATAATATAAAGCAAACACAAGATTGCATTCGCTTCGTCTCAGTTTTTAGGAGTATTGCATGTGATATAAACATCGTATTTGTTAATTATGCATTTGAGATAATTAACTTGTTTTCTTTCTTCTTTTCCGTTTCTTTGTTGGTTCTATATAAATCGATTAACAATAATAATAATAATAAAAAAGAAAACCAAAAAAATAAAAAAAAAAAATGAAAAAAATTACAATAAAATAAAATGATAATAATAAAAAATAAAATAATTGATAAAACAATAACAAAAAATAAAAAAATAATAATAATAAAAATGTAATAATTAAAAAATATTAATATAAAAAATAAGAATAATAATGTAAAATTAAATAATAAATAAATAAATATATAAAATAATAATAATTATAATAATATATTTTTCGTATAAATACATATGTACGCATATGTATGCATTCGCAAAATTTTAACACATACAATTTTTAACGTACTCCTCTTTTATCGAGGGGCCTGTATTAGACTTTATTTTTCGTTTTCATTTTCACTTTTGTGTTTTTTATTTAAGAGTTCATTTTTAATTCAATTTTTAATTAATTAATTAATTAATCATGTACACATTGTAGCGCCTGTTTAATTATGTAATTTAAATTCTTATTGAAATTAACGAATACTTTTATTGGATTATAAAAATCAACAAAACTATATATGTTTGCTTAATACAATTGTATGTGTTCTTAAATGATGGTTAATCATGTACATATGTATATGAATATTGTTTGTATGCATACAATTGTTACTCTTAGTAAATTGATGGATCTTTTATGTGAGCATTTGTATATATATATATATATATACATATATATATATATATACATATATAAATATGTATATATTTCTTCTTCTTTATTTATTTATTTATTTATTTTTTGTTTATTCCTGATTTTTATTAGTTTAATAACATTAATTAATGCGTTTTACTTTATTTGATTGCTTGGTGGGCCTAATCTTTTGGGAGGAAATCATCATTCCAATAAAACGTGTATCGAGATCGATCGATTCCTTTTGCATTTTTATTAATTTCATTATAATAATTTATTTATTTATTTAAGGAAAATAGAAAAATGTAAAATGAAATTTATTACATTATTAGCTAAAATAGGTCAACAGGTAAAAAAAAAAAAACAACAAAATATATATGAAAAGAAACTCGCTTATGTTTATTACTTTCCCTAGTGAAACGCATCATTCTATGAATCTTCCGATTTTCATAGACTTTGAATATTCATTTTCGATTTATTTCATTTTTATGAATCATTTTAGCTCACATCACACCTTGTAATGATAATTTAATTTCGATCACATTGTCTCGAAAGGAAGAAATCTATGCGTTGGCGTCAAGCTTATACTCATCCGTTTAGACAAAGCAAAACAATCGCAAGCTTTCTTCTTCTTCTATATTTTACATTTTAAGCAAAATGGGATCTTCTTTTAATCGATCTTTAATCGTATATATTCGTTCTTAATTAATATTTATAGCGATTTCAATAATATTGGGTCATACAGAAAGAAATTTCGTTTCGTTTCTTTTAATTTGATTAAAACAAAAGTCGATATAAATATTTTATCGAGAAGAGTAGAATTCGACAGATTTAAATATTCAGAGATCTCATGAGTTATCAATGGACAATTTGTCTTTATCAGTTCCTAACCATATCGAAGATATCAGTTGATATCAAATATATAAAGACAGTGTGTCTTAAATATGAATTTTGGTGTGAAGAAATGCAATTAAATTGAGTGCTGGGAAAAAAACGAAATGATTTTCTGAACGCATTAACATTCACATCCATTATAATGAAAAATATTTAGTATTATCCTCAATACACAATCTATAGGGCGAAGGTATTGCTTTCAAAATTAATCACCGACGAAGTTCGTCAGTTACATCAAGCATATAATATATGTAAAGCTTTATTAATTGTAGCAAATACAACTTAATTGTCTCGTTAGGAGCATTTTGTGACTGATATTTGTTGAGATTTGATTCGTTTCCGGAACTTTTTAACTAATTCTCCAAACGAATTTAAGATAAGTTTTTGATTTTGCTGCAATGGAGTACATTTGGATCGAGATTGCATGGATCTTCTGAATTTCATCAAATCTCATTTATTCATTCATTCATTCATTCATCGTTTAAGAAAGGTATCAAGCAAATGTGTATGTATATAACAACACAGCACATAAATTTTATTAATTACTCGCATCTCATTCAGGCGAAGTGAAGTAAGTTAT
>NW_023998427.1:1037766-1048480 GCF_014805625.2 Glossina fuscipes
AGAGAGAGAGAGAGAGAGAGAGAGAGAGAGAGAGAGAGAGAGAGAGATTCAATGAATGTCCATTCACAATGGATCGAATTGAGTGGACTGGAGAGTTTTGGACGCATTGGACGCAATTAAACCAATTAACTGTAACTGTAATGAGATTATTTAAATGTTAAGCACTTAAGTGAAAAATACTGCATAAATTATTATTTTGTTGCGACTACTTTGTTTTGTTTTTTACATTAACTAATAACGTTATTTATATTTTACTTTATATTTATATATTTGCGAATTTTATGTTGGTTTTAAGTTCTTTTTTTATTTTTTTTTTATTTATTTATTTATTTATTTATTTATTTTTTTTTTTTGTTTTCTTCTTATATTCAAACTACAAATTCATAAAGTATAAAAGTACAAAATTTCCGTTATTTTTCTTAAATTTTGTTTTTAGTTTTGTTTTGATATTTACTACGTATTAAGTTTTAATATTTACTACACATTTTGTCACATATATTTATATATATATATATATCTTCTATGTAAACATAGTTAAATACATACGTCTAAGTATGTAGTTGAGTACATATATTGTACGTAAACAAAATTTTAAAAAAGGTACACGAATTTCTTACATAAAAGACAAATATATATACAAATATATATATATATGTATATATATATATATATATATGCATATATACATATATGTATATATGTACATATATGTATTATTAAATTCATTTCATAAAAAAGAATAAAACCCGCATGCATTTTCATTAATAAGATATTTCTACTACAACTATTTATATAATATATATATATATATATATATATATATATATATATATGCATATATTATATATATACATATATATAGATAGGGGTATGTGTAAACGTTATGTCTTGGAAATAAGGGTATATATCTATTTATTTTTTTTCTTCTTTTTTTTAATTATATACGTATGTATGTATGGACGTAGCGATGGCACACTTTCAACTAGCGGCCAAATACATTTTAGGTAAATTCATTCCGCAGTAGCTTTCATATTACCTTCTTAATCCAACCCCATCATCTATTCGCAAATTCCTATTAGCAGTGATGTGCATTGCGGTTCCAATTTCATTGTTATCCAGCATTATTCTATAGCAGAATTCGAAAGAGGAAATTTTTCCCACCTCTTTGCTGTTCAATAACCATACTCTTATTAAATTATTTAAATGAGGATGAGGAAAGCGGCAATCTGCCATTATAGTCGTAGTAGTGCATACGAGAAATAGTGTACAGAGGTAGTTCATAAAATGGCTACGATTTTTGCAATGTTAAGGAATAATTATTTGCATCCTTACTTTCGTTCTAGACATGGACGTGAGGTGAAGTTTAATTTTATCAAATTTTTTACCGTTTTGTCTAAGATTATTTCGTGTGGATTTCGTTGCTGTTCAGCCGCATCTTATGAACGTTACTTAACTTTTCTAATTTCTTTTGTCTGTTAATCTTATCCTCATTATATATTCATATTTCGACTAATGCGAGTAAAGAAGATATTCATTAAAATTTATAGAGTATCGATAGAGGCTTGATAAACTATACAATTATATTTTGCGCGTCCTTATCAAATCTCTATAGAGATTATTCGTGAAATTCTCAAAATTGATCTTATGAAGCCTATGCACTGAACAAGCCAACTTCCCAATACTTTCTAACTGCAATCGTAATGAGTTTGGAATTTAATCATTCTGCTAAGTCGTTCCCCGTTTATGTAGCAATTACATTAAATTCGCTAATCCGGGTATGTTTCTATTCCTTGCCCATCCATCTGTGAATAGCTGATCATTTCATTTTACCATAAGTTGCCGTCAGAATGTCTAGGCACCAAGAAATTCTTTGTAACGTATAATCGCCGAACACGAATACCTTGTCCCGAATTACACGATTTCAAACTACACGAGTTTTAAATAATTCTTTTGAGTAAGAATCAAATATATATTTAAATATACATACATATGCCAGAGAGTTTGAATGGTAATCGTCTTTCTCTTGCAGTCAGACGGAAGCAATTATTCGAGTTCTTCGGCGGTTATTTATATTGAAATTGATTGCTTCACAAAATGTATTTTTCCGAAATTTTGCATTTACTTATCTTGAATACTCGTGTTTGTCTGATGTTTGAAGTTTCAGTTCAGCGTATATCAAAGTATGAGGAAATGAATGTGAATGCAATTAAATTGGAAAAGAAAAGGGTATGAGGAGCTATGGAACTGATTAAGTTGGCTTAGAATGGAAACGTATAATAAGTTATAAGATATTTCAAAAATCGTTTGGGGGAGATTTTGTGCATAAGTAAACGAGAAAGTGATCTTCAACAACTTGGTCTGTCTTGGAAATGTCTCGCGATTGCAACGTATTCTCCAGACATAGCACTAGATCAGACCGATGCAGTTATATTATATAGATTAGCGATGCGAAAAAAAAAGAGTCGATAATTTTTTTTTTCATTAAAAAATGCATAAAATTGATTACTACTTTTATTACGTTTGCTTCGATTCAACAACAAGTTCAATCAAATCAAATAATCAAGTCCAAGCTGATAATTTGTATGCTCATTTAGAATCGTCCTAATAAGTCTATGAAATTGTATTGCAGCATATACACCTGATGCTAATCGAACAGAGAAAATATTGGTAACGAGTCGAGTCTCGTAGCGATTCAAATTCATGCATATTTTTAGCAAAGGTATTGTAATCCATTGTAAAATTAAAAAATGTGTTGACGAAAAAATTGAAATTGAATGCAATTTGAATGCATATCGTCTAAAAGCATATCAAGCAATAATTATTTTGCTCATACCAGACATAACAATGACGCGTATGATTAAAATAAAATTTTCAGCGATTGAATGCATTTCGATCAAGAGAGTATAATATTCGACATATATAGTAAAAATTTCAAAATGTTTATGAATTATGATCAGTGTGGATGAATTTGTGTGGCCGGGAATTTGCTGATGATTGATATACTGATACATTGAACGACGTATTAATGATTTAAGACTACTTTCACGCTCATTTCCGAAACAGTTTAGAAGAATCGAAGATCTCTGATAGGGTGCCTCAGTATGTCAAAGTTCGCGGAGAGACACGTTTAATGAAAACCTCAAAGGTAAATTGATTCGTTCATAGTTGCGAAAAAAAGCTGCTGTCGACATTAGAGACTGTTCGAAAGGTGAATATATTATTTTTAAAATTGAAATCTTTCGATGATATCCAGCTTTTGTGTAAAAGTTACCTTTTAAGCTCAGTTAGTAACGACTTACATCATTTGTGCATAAGTAACGGCAGATATATATTTATATATTGAGACCTGATTTGAGACTTGATTTCCTCTCCTTACGATCAATTGCGAACTGCCTTATGCAGAATACCTGCAGAGTATAAACGATTATCTAAATGCATATCAAGATATTGTTAGCTGCTGCTGAATTTGAATCGTTTGATTGGCCATTCACTTAAACGCTTAAGCCTTTTGTTATCGATTATCTCTGTATATATATACATATTTATATGTATACGAATGTGTATATATGTATATACATATATATGTATACACACATATATATATATATATGTGTGTGTGTGTTTATGTTATTATGTATATATGTCTGTAGCACATTTGATTCATTATATTGTAATAAGTAATAATTTTTGTTTCATTTCTATTATTATTTTCTTACTTTTTTTATGTTTTATTTTGTTTTCTTTAAGAGGAATACGCATCTAAAAAAAAAAGAATTGAATATAATTAAATTCTTGTAAAGAGTAATTGGAAAAATAATTATAACACACACATATTAATGTATATATATATATTTATATATATGCATATATATATATATATATATACATATATATATATATAAATATACATATATGCATAAAATTACTTGGGTTTTATAATTTCCAATAATTGTTTTCTTTTTTTTTTTTATTATTATTATTATTATTATTATTTGTTTATTTTTTAGTATATTAGCTGGTGGGTATTTCTCTGTACTAAGTTAAGCATTTTTGAAACAATTTTTTTTTGTTGTTTTTCTTTTTCTTTTCATTTTTTTTTTTTTTTTTTTATTTTTTTATATTTACAAAATATTTATTACTTTTATTTATATTTAACGTATCTTGTTATTTATTTATTTATTTTTTTTTGTTTTTTTATTGAGCAAATTAATAACTAATAAATAATCATTTGTTTGAAAAAGAGAAAGAGAATAAGTAAGTAATGATTAAAAGGAAAAAGAAAAAGTCGAAAAACTAACTGACAATCTGACTGAAAAAAAACTGACTGATAATTGCGAAAACGATTGATTTGAGAATAAAGCATGCAAGCAGAGAAGTTTAACTGCATTTTTTTTTTTTTTTTCATTTTTAATTACTATGTAGTTTCCTGTAATAGTTTTCGGAACATATACCAGTGTATGTAATATGTATCTCGGAAGGAACAATTGCGCTTAAAATCTTTCTTTTTGTTTTCTTTTTTGCCAAGTAACTAGCAAAACATAATCGCCCATAAGAATGACATTGCAATACATGTGTTGTATGACATGTGAGTGCCTCTCCAATTTACCATTGAACCAAAATTTTTTTATTGATGATAATCAAAAGGTCTTTCAATTTATGTCCATCCGCATCTCCCGATACCATATTGTAAATTTGCAAAAAGTTGAGACAAAAAGTTGATTGATACCTTTCCTCAATTGAATGTGGTTGGCAATCGTGTTTGTGAGGTCAACGGTACGGAAATTTTTGATTTTAAATATTGCAGAACAATAAAGAAAATTTACGTAGATTCTATCAAAAAAAAAAAAAAAATTCCACCTAAACGTTAACTTATTACGATCCGCAATTTTTCTTATTCTTGTTAAGCTATTTGTGGCCAAAAACTTTGATCAATGTCATTGTTCAAGCATCATCTTCATCGATCACAGTTTCGTGGAATTTTTTCCATTCTTCACAAAGTTCAAATTTTTACCTTATGGGAAGGATTTTAAATCTAAGAGAGTAGTTGAGATGATATGCCCAAAATACTTCCTTGATTTCATCTAGATCAGGGTATTATTGCATCTTTGCACGTAGAAGCTACTTCAAAAGACAACTTGATAAGCGATTTCTATTTAAATTCGATAAAATATGTTTTGGTCGTTAAGTTTCGATCCAATTTTGATCAAATGTTTATTAGAACTTATCAAATGATCGCAACTTGTAATAAATGCTTTTACAGTTAACAAAGTACCATGCAATCATTGCAAAATGATTCTAACGTTAGATGTTCACTGGAAAAAATCGCCTTAAACCGCGAATTGAAATGAATTTCTATTTTTCATTTTGAGGTTATGTGATGACACAGGTGTTAATGTTTTGAGACGGTTTAAAAATGTTAAGGTATACATTACTTGATCATCTATTTATAAAATAAATGCTGAAAGCATTTTCGCCAATGCGGAGTCGTGATGATCTTCAATATTGTGAAACGCCAATCCTTAGTCTCAAATTAATTATTAAAAATTATACTTATTAACTTTTCAAATGCGCCTATTTTCGAGCAGAAAGCAAGTGCTATCGAAATTTACTCTTTTCGTTTAAGAAGCGAGTTTGTCGAAGATGAAGAGTCTATACAGAGTGCCTAAATCCAAGATTGGACGCCATAACATATCGGAATATCGATTGGAACTGATACAATGGCATGGCAATGCAGAGACCAATCGTTTAGAAGCCTTTTGTTACCTTGCAGATGCTAACAAATTGCAATAGATTCTCTTATTTTTCCACCAAGCTCGCAAAAATTTTTCTGAAATCTCTTATTACTTCCCCTTTAAGAGTTTCAGTTGTTTCTTTCAGACTTCTTAACTGAACGTAATTAATTTTCAAGATCCGTTTCTTTTACAAAATTATTATATTTTATATCTGACGGTACGATGTACCCGAAACCCAGAAGGACTTGAAATATATCTGTATATGTTATTTTATCGATCGATTTAGAATCACTTTCTTTTACACTGTTTTGAACCAAAAAGGCAAAACACTATTGAAAATGCTTCGGATCGAAACACTTTCTCGTCGAAACTCGTCGTCGTTGCTATGTGAATGAATTTAAGGTCTTATGAATAACTTTATCAAGCGAAATGCGGCGGCCGACTAGAATCATATTTTGTTTTATTGAAAATTGAAAAAGAATTTCATTTGGCCCGAGAAATAAACTAAATGTTACGATTTCACATTTTTAGCTACTGTGGACCTTTAAAAAGGGTTCATTAAAAGTTTCATTCTGCATATATTTAGAATAGATTTAAAAGGATCTTTGCCTTTCCTTTCAAGCGTAAATGCGCAGATGGACGCGTATTAATTTATAATTTTGCGAAGAACGTTGACACCGGCTCAATGAATATCCTCTATTCATATAAGCAAAGAAAGTCTACAATGTTATACATTACGAAGTGATCGAGTGAAATTGAATTGAAACTAAAAAAAAAAAAAAAAAAATTTAATATTTTTAAAAAGGAAAAGGAAAAGAAAAATACAAATACAAATAAAATGGACCTTAAGTAAATTTAAATAAAATATACAATATGTATAAGTGTAATCGCATATATATATTTGAAATTTTTATTTTTATTGAAAATTTCATTTTCATAGGCATTGAACTAATTATGTGAAGCATGTATAAAAAGTATAAAAATTTCTACATAAAAATGATTAATTAATTAATTACAAAAATATATAGCAGGTAGCAGTTTTTTTTTTTCTGTTTTTTTTTTTTGTTTATTTTTTTTTTGTTTTTTGTTAATTTTTTTTTTGTGTTTTTCTTTTTCACTAATTCAGAGATAATAAAGTGTATTGTGTTATGTAAAGAAAAGCAAAATAATATATAGAATATATATAAGAAGAAGAATCTATCTATAAACGCCTTAAGACGATTCGTGAATATTCATCACCTCGGTATACGTTTTTGTTCATTGAAACATTTTGTTCATCAAAATGATTGTTTTTTTTTGCCGAACCATTTTGAACACTTCCAGTAAATACTTGAGCACAATTTTAGTTGCGACAAAGTGGTACAAGATTTTAAATACAAAAATTTTTCAATTTATTTGTAAAGTCTTGGTGTACTTACTGTACACTCAACTTTTCAAGCATTAATCGAGAAGAGATTCATTTCAATTTCAATTTCAGTTTCAGATTCAGATTTTTAGCTTAATATCCCTGATTGTACAAATTGCACAATACGGAATCGATATAGAAGGGGTACACAGCTAAAATGACTTTACAATCTTGTGCCTATATTTACATTAAAAATGCCTCTCTCTCTCTCTCTCTCGGTTGTACACAATAGATGGACAGACTGACACACATTTTACACATATTGTCGCCCGTCAGTGGTGAATATAAGATGGAAAAAAAAGGGGGAGGGGATAACAAAAAAATAGCAATTATTAATGATAGAAAAATCCATATATAGAATATAGAGTAACAATAGTACGACTCATAACAATGTTAATAGAAAAAATAACAAATATTTATACTTTTCATCTATAGAAAAAATTGGTAAAAAGTTAATTTCTTGTTCTTTTTTTTTTTTTCTTATTCTTTTTGTTGTTGTTGTTGTTGTTTTTCTTTAGAAAAATAAAAAAATATATATGTATATGCATATTTCTATAAAATGATACTTAAACATAGAGATTTCGCTAAATTCTTGTTCATCTTCTAAGGACAGATGATGCAGTTGGAACAATTTCACTATAAATATGTAAAGTGTATGTAAAAATTTATATTAAAATAAACATAGAAAAAAAAAAAGAAATAAGCAAACAAACAAAACAAACAAATATTTTACTTTAGTTACTAGGAGACGTGTACATATATTTATACATATATATACTTATCTACACAATAGCAATGAAAATATTTTATAAAAATTAATAATAAAAAATTGGTGAAAAGAATTTATTTTGGAACGAAAAAATGAGTTTTTGCAAAAAATTTTAAATTAAAGAGATACCAGGAGAAACTTAATGCAGCGGTTGTCAACTTTTCTAAAAATAAGGAGAAAAAAAATTAGGCTGTGATGTATATACATATATATGTATATATATATATTCAGGGTAAATAAAAATAAAAATGAATTCATTTACCATTTCTCTTTTAAATTATCCGACTCTGCTCTATTTCATGCGTTAGTGATGAAATGGATAATGGACTTCTGGGCAGAAAAGTTCTCTTAAATTGCTATAAAAGGCAGATTTATTAAAAAACTCGTATCACTATCCTCTTCTTCTTCTCCTTCTCCTTTTCATCTATTTTTGTGTAACGATTTCACAGCGAACTTTTCCTCCTCCTTAGCTTCACCTAATTTGTCAATTTATTTAGCTTTCATTCCAATAATGACTACAACGAACAGTTTCCATGCATTAATCGTTGAATTTGTCATTGATAGCAGCTGGAACATAAGCAAAGAGTTGCCTACGACTTATTTGCATTTTTTTAGTGCAAGAAAATTTCCATAAGAGCAAATTAGGAAAATTATTATTATTATTATTATTTTTATTATTTTTTTTATTTTTTTTTGGAAGTTTGTCATTTTAACCTTAACAAGGGCAGATTAACTTTTTTCTCATATATATATATATATATTTTAATTGAATGAAATCTCGTCTTGCAAGTCGTCAAAGCGACATAAATACTTGATGATTATCAGTTTTGCTTGTTGTACATGTAAGGCGGACATTCTCGAAAGCGTAAAGCTTCTTAGCAATAATGAATATTCAGCTGGGTACTTTCATCTTCTTCGGGCAAAAATTTATAGGAACAAATATCCTGCAAGGGAAGGCGCATTTCGATGCGATCGGTACTTGACTTATTTTTGTTTTCTTCCTTTGTTTCTATGTCTCTTTTAGGCTGGCATAAATAACGGTTAGCGATATGTTCTATCTGACGTAGATAGGAAAAAAGACTAATGAAATTCCACAGCTTGGTTTGCGAGCAAAAGGTTTGCTTTTGACGCACTATAGTCTTCACTGCCTAAGCCCAAAACTTTATAACCACAACTGAAGAGATCATCACGTCTGTATTGTGGTTTAATCTATCATTGATTGCTTTATGAGATAATTAGATTGTGACATTAGCTGTTATAGAGAAATTACATTTGAATTTAATAGCAGGCTCGGTATATGTGCCCCGAAAATCCTGACTTCCGCAAAAAGGGTTCCAAAATTTTTATTTTTTTTGGTCTCACAATAATCGTTGTCTGCGATTATGATCACCTTGTGACTGACGTTAATACACTTCTATAATAGGAATGAAGACTTGACAAGATGCTAGAGGTCAAGCATACTACAGTCACTCATCTACAGCTTTGATGACAGATTGTTAAGCAAAACAAATCAAAGAATCAAACTTTGAAGCGCAATGACTTGAAAAAAAAAAAAAAAAAAAAAACCAAAAACCCTAAATGAAGATTGGTCATGAAAGTAACAAGATATGATGATTGCATGTTGCATTCCAGTGCATTGTGAAAATTGCGCTCTTTTCAAAAGTTGCCCTATATGATAGATCAAAAACAGTTTGAGCAGGCTATATAGTAAATAAATATTAAAAAAAAAAAAAAAAAAAATAATAATAATAATAATAATAATGATAATAATAATAATAATAATAGAAGATAGCTAACGAAGTTATGTTTTAAGAAAATGGTAAATGGAGCCTTGCAGGGAAGAAAATGATAAAAAAAAATAAAAATAAAAAAAATGATAACGGTGAAGGTTCGAGGAGAGATAAGTGGAGAGATTACGAAAAAGAAATGATTTCTCTGTCATAATGTAACCAAAAAACTGTTAAGCACAACTCAAGTAGAAAGCCTTGAATATAAACATTAAACCTGTTTGTTATGCTCTTAACATTAAAAACTTATGTTTAATTGTTTAATTGTTTTCTTTTGTTTTTTTTTTTTTTTTTTTCTGTATTATAATATATATGTAATTTTTCTATAAAGATTTCGTTTGTTTTTTGTTTTTCTTCTTCTTTTTTTTTCTTGTTATAGTTTAGTTAATAGATAGTATTTAAAATGTGTATAAAAAATTAACAGTGGAAAAATATACTTTTTGTTTTTTGCTTTATTTTGTTGTTTTGTTTTTTTTTGTTTTCTTTTTTCTGTTTTTTTGCTTTTTCAATATTTCATCTTTTTCTTTTTATTATCCTTTCGTCATCCTTATCCATTATCTTCACCAGTGTTTTATTTTGTTTTGTTTTTTTGTTTTTTTGCTGTAGTTAATTATGTATGCATTAAAAAAGTTTACAACTAGATACAAAATTATGTTTGTGTTCGATTTTCTATCATTATTATTTTCACAAATATATATATATATACATATATATATATATATATATATATATATATATATATTGTTTTGTTTTTTTTTTTCATTTCTCTTATAGTTTGCTTCCTCCTTCTAACCGTATGTTTTCTTTTTCTTGTCCTTGATTAAACTAACAATTCATTTTCAAGCATTTAAAAAAATATATATGTATGTATGAATGTATGCGGGTATGTATGTATGTATGTATGTATGTATGTATGTATGAATGAATGAATGTATGCAGGTATGTATGTATGTGAGTATGTATCAATGCATTTCTGTGTGTGTGTGTGTGTGTGTGTGTGTGTGTGTGTGTGTGTGTGTGT
>NW_023998427.1:1048490-1052154 GCF_014805625.2 Glossina fuscipes
TGTGTGTGTGTGTGTGTGTGTGTGTGTGTGTGTGTGTGTGTGTGTGTCTGTATTTTATTTTGTTTTCTGTATTCTCTCCTCTTTTTTTGATGTAAAGTTTTTTTTTGTGTTTTTTAGTTTATGTAAGTATGCCTGTCATCGTATTTCTATAATGATAGCTTTTATCTAATTGCATGGTAAGAGAAAAAGAGAAAGGTAGAAAGAGAAAGGGTTACTTAGATTGATAGAGCATGTGTTGTAGTACCTCTGCCGTTGTTTTGTTTTTTTTTAATTTTTATTATAATTTTTTTTTTTCTTTTTGTTTTAATTTTTTATATTTTTTTTCATATATATATTTCTTTTTAAGATTCTTTTTTGGTTTGTGTTTTTAGGATTCTGCTCGGCGCGACGAGGCGATTGAGAGAAATATATTATGCCTATATGGTCTTTAATTGGCTACCAATAATTGTTGATAGGAGCCAGTATTATTGGAATAGAACGAATTGAGACCATCAATTAGTTTTGAGTTTGAAGTGGTTGCTGCAGCAGCGGCAGTAGCAACAGCAGTAGTTGCTGTATTGGAGTTTGACTCTTGAGAATTGCTGTTGCTATTATTGGTATTAGTAGCTGCAGCGACTGCTGCTACAGCGGCGACGGCATTAGCAGCGGTTTGGCGTTCGGTAGTTGTTGCAATAGAGTTGGCAAATGAGCCTACGCCTGCGAGAGTACTATCAGCGTCGCTGCCACTAGTGACAGTGACGGTTATATTGGCCGTATTATTGTTGTTGACTACACTGGTTGTGCCATTAGTACCGTTACTGGTGATGTCTTTGTTATTGCTATTACCAAGTTTCTCACTAGGATTACATGATTTACTTATAGTCGCATTGGTGCCGACGTTCACGTTTGGTATTGGAGATGGATGCTGCTGTTGTTGTTGTTGCTGTTGTTGCTGTTGTTGCTGTTGTTGACTTTGCAAATGATTGGTTAAGCCGAAGAAGCCATGTGGTTCCAGAAAATTATTAAATTTACCGTGACCGTTACTTAAGGGCCCGCCGTACAAACCGGGGTTGCTAGCTTCCGAATGGAAATGCGTATCGAATATATTGCGGTGATGTCCATTAAATTGCGGATACATGCTCATGGCCATATTTGGGAAGTAAAAGGGATCATTTGCTCCGTTTTGACCCAAACCAAGTGAAAGTGGATTGGGTGATAAAGAACGAGCCGGTGATACCGGACCTATCGGTCCAAAATGACTGGGTGCTTGTGGTGCTGGTCCTACAGATGCTGTTGGACCATGACCATGATGTATTTGCTGCTGTTGCATCGCACGCTGTTTTATATAGTTGGAAAATTCAGTGGGCGACATACGATAGGAGCTGCTAAAAAATTCATCAAAAGATTTATTTAATTTTAAAATCTTACTAAAACCATGTAAAAGGGAAGTTTTTGATAAAATCTTCATAGATGCTCCTTTAAGGTTCTTCGAATGGCTGTTTGATGTTAATGACTAACGAATGTAGACTATTCATGAAGTGAACAAGGGAGAATAATATGTCGACTAAATTTCTATGGAAAAAATTTTATTCAGATTTCTTTTTTTTCTTCTTTTTTTTTTTTTTGTGTGTGTCTGTCCGCTTAAAATGTGCAAGTTTTCAAACATTTTTTTTCAAAAGAGATTTAATCAACGCGGGCGCTTTAAGTCTACGGCAGAGCACCTATTTTTTGAGAACTCAAAGGCAAAGCGTCTTTCCATGCAGCCGCCCCATCGTCTAGCTCAAGTCTATAGCTCAAGTCTTTTACGTAGAAACTTGCGCGCCTATAGGATCGTGTTGGCTTAAGAATTGACGCCGAAATGTCGTATGTTTGAGCTCCAGGGAGCATTGGAACAAAATAATGATATTTATCGTAAAAGCTTTCTTAAATTAACCAATGCAGGCAACTTTTATAAATAAAACGAAAAGCCAACCATATGACCGGACAATAGAAGGGTCATACTGTTTGCATATCTTCGCATGAAATCGAAAAAGTTATAGATGTTTGCGATACGTAGCTGCGAAGTGAAAGAATAGAATATTTGACATCGAAGTTCGTTGTGTATGTGTGCGGGTGCGTGAAATTCCATTTTATATGTATCTGTATAAGTTTTTCGATATCACAAGTAGCCACCAGAAATTTTTTTTTTTTTTTTTTAGTGCTTTTTAGAAGCTTATATATCCAACAGGAATCGAAATATCCGATTCGAAGCTGATCCGAATGATTACTTTCCCACAATTGCGGTAGGGTCTTTAATGAATTCTTCATCGCAAGGGATATAGGATGGTTTCACGTAAATACAGAAGTGCATTTTTTCTTATTTACCTGTTGGCTCTTTTGGAGCTAGTCTTTAATTTTGTCGAACCGAATTTAGTTTGGGCAAATGTGGCGGTAGTAAAAGTTAGTGGAGCTTGTGAGCGTTGCATAAATGAGCCACCATTGAGAACAGCAACTGCTGGATTGGGACTACCCTTATAAGTTGGCGAATTAGATGAGGCTGATAAAGGTGACGAGCCGGCCAAGGGTGACGTTTTGGGGCTTAAGCTCAAATTATTCATGCTAGTATTGACAGCATCGATAGGACGAAAGCATTGGGCTTCGGGATTAAAAGTCTTATTAACTTCACGATCGGCAGAAGTGTTATCTTCTTGATTGTCACTATTCTCCGAGTATAGAATCTAAAATATAAACCAAAATTTATAAAATTACAATATTAAATATTTTATTGTGAAAAGTTTCGTTTTAGTCGATTAGGCATGATGTACCTACCTTGACGGCACCCTTTTCCCCTATACGATAAGAGACTTCTCCTGGATCGACCCAAACTGACAATTCATTCGGAAGATTTTCTAATATATCAGTTATGGGTACACCACTCTCGCGAGCGGCGCGCTCTAATACCGAATCGATGGGGTCACCGGTCTTTAAGCAACGAAATGCTGAACCCTAAAAAAATAAAAAAAAAAATATCTTCTGAGCAGTGCTTAGAATGTTGGGCGAAAATCGAATTTACCTTAACCGGTTTATCCGGATACCAGTGACCTTGAAATTTATCCTTCAATGCCTTTTCCAGTTCCTCACCAAATATATTGACACGTCTTCGTGGCAGTTTATTGTAGAGGTACGATATAACGAAATTTAATGCGACTTGAATTTCAAGATGCATGTTGTCGTTGTTGGTATGAATTGTTGTTGCCGTTGCTGTTATTGTTGTTGGTGTTGTTATTATTATTTCTTTTATCTTGTTCTGGTTGTGAAATGTTTTCTTCTTCTTTTTTTTTTTTTTGTCTTCTTGCTTTTAATTATTTATATGTGAGAATACTTTGTATTTACTTTTCCTTATTAATATCAGCTTATCTGGTATCAAGGGCTTCTATTTATTATTATTATTATTATTATTATTATTATTATTATTGTTGTTGCTGTAACTTTTCAATGAGCGATAATGAAGAGATGATGTAAATAGTTAAAATTTAATAAGCGTAGCGTATAAATTGTATAGTGTATGTGTTGTTTTTGTGTTGTTGTTCTTGATGGTTGTATATATATATATATATATATATATATATGCATATATATATATGTATATATATAGCTTTTTTTTTATCGTATTTTGGTTTTGTTGTGTTTTATTCTTTTTTTTTTT
>NW_023998427.1:1052254-1084387 GCF_014805625.2 Glossina fuscipes
TTTTTTTTTTTTTTTTTTTTTTTTTTTTTTGTTTTTTCCTCTTTGGTAACGGTTTTCTTTTTTCTTCTAATTAGGTGTGTGCAGGGTCAGCGTTGTGACTTGTGACTTTTCTATGGAATTGCTAATTATGCAATATACTTGTTTTTCCCGTGGTTGCCTTTGACTGTAACAATCTATGAATTAAAATAAAAATAGTTATGCAAATGTGAAACGTAAGTGAAAGTTTCTTCATTTCATTGTAATTTAATAAGATGGTCTAGCACAACGCTACATATAGATTCGATTGATATAACACTGGCAACTTAAGATCTACGGATATTTTTTATCATCCTACCTGTTGTAATTTAGTTTATGAGTACAATGAATAACAATACTTGATTTGTTTTACTGTTCACAGTAGAGCTATTATCAGCTCTATTTCTTTTATTGACCTATTTCGTCTAATTTTTATATTAATTTGTTTCCAATATTTTCGGAAAATTTGATACCAAAAGACTTAATTTTTGCGACCAGGAGTACACTTACGATAGGTAGACACATGGACGGATATGCTTAGATCAATTCAAAATTTTATACTGATTAAAAACACGTATGCAAATGTTTTGACGAAAGGAATATAATCTCATCCCACCTCTACTCACTAAGGTTGCATATAGAGCACTTATGATTCTAAAAATTGTATATATTTTTGATTAAGGAGGATATGTGTAGATAAAATTGACTTAATAATCGACTTTCTAGATTTTCCCCAATTTTAAATAAACACTCACGATTCTTTAATCGACTTCTGAACGTTATATAAAAATAATAAAAAGGAAAGATTCTATAATAAGTTTAATGTTCTAGATATTATTTGACGATAGTCATCTTAACGCCTAAATCCACGGCGTTTCTTAGTTAACTGAATTTATATATAAAGTAGTTGGGAGCATTCCTATAATATATTTGGGTGAATTTAATAAATCTCTCGCTTGTTAGTTTATTATTACAATTTTTTCTGCATTATTTTCGCTCAGCATTTTAGTTGGGACATTTTTTAATTATCCTCAATACACGTATAATAATGCCAAAATTAAAAAATAATTTTGGAAAAATTAAAACGATAAAAGTCTTTCAATAATCGATCAGAGGAACAAATTCTCTGCGTTACTCATTATTTCATTTTTGATTGTTTGCTAACGTTATTCTGATTTGATGCTCTTACAAAATCCATGCATTGTTTGGAATAACGTCATCCTGGTCAAGTCATTGGTGTTGCGTCCTGACAGCAGCAACTCATATCGTAGACATACATATTCAATTCAATTTCATCAAGAGTTTCGATTAATTTCCAACCCAAGTTGGCTTTCATCGATTTTCATCGGTTTTTCATTACTTTATTACTATCACATATTATGCATCATCGTCATCATTCTTTGTCTTTACGCTTTTTCGAGAATCTTGCGAATATAGTGAATATGCGAGAATCATTAGATTATAGCATAGACGAACGTTTTATAGAAAGTTTCCTCGCAATTTAAATTTCATTCATGATTGATATTTCGGTGCTTGACATTGTCGAGGGCTATTTCCATTCTATTAATGTGATCTAGTAGCTTTGCGAATAGTCGCCAACTAGGGCAATCATTTCCGCCAAGACAATGTGATTGAAATATTTTTTTTTTGTTTTAGTTAAACGAGCTTGTGTCCACATAGTCTCAAGAATTTTATCGAACTAAAATAAATTTTATTAAGTTTTACGAATTTAGCTTTCATATAATATTCGATCTGATATCTTATGATATCTTGGCACATTGAAATCGTCTCGTGAAAAAAAGAAAGAAAAAAAATTGTTAAATTCAAATCACTATGAACTTTGGAGAAAAGGTCAGACGAAAGAACTGTATCATTAATTATTGTAAGCGATTGCGTAATGTTGGATAAAAATAACTTTTTTGACGATCTGCTCATGTAAAGACAATCGTTTTCATATCTACCATTTCCATGATCCAAAAATGATGATGCAATCTTTATTCCGCTATTCAGATACACGTATCGTTATTTAAGTCGACACACGTGAACACATTTATAAACACAGGTAAAAGTTACTTACATTTGTGCAAACGATACAAGGAAAAAAAATTGATGTTCGATGTTAAATAAATAAAATCTTGGACATTCTCGCTTCTTCTTCTTCTTCTTTCAACCAGTGCATACGTACGTAACCGTGGCATATATACTATGTCACAAGAACAAAAACAACTAAGCAAATTATATTCGGCGAAGACCGAATCTCGCTTACCCACCGCTATGCTGTTCGCTGTTCTACTCGTCAAGGCCTTTTATTCGATACCCATATCGCTGGTATTATTGAGAAAAAATTAATTGCGGTCTCTACCATATTCCTTTTAAAATTATTACCCATTTTTAGGCAGATAATACATCTTGATTTGAGAAGTGTACAAAGTAGTTTTAAACATTCTGCTCCACTGCGCGCGTCCGCTCAGACCAATTTGGCCCATTTTCAATACCGACATGCATACGAAAACTTCTAATGTTCCTACGACATGGCTAAATCTATTCAGAATTTCACACTGATCACGAATATATATATGCCTTATAGGATTTTTGAAGCTTCCTTTTGGGTGCTACATACATTATGGAAAAAAAACAGACTGAGTATATCCCCACTTTACAGTGATGGGTATAATAATAATAATAATATATCCAAAGATTTTCGAAATATAGTAAAAATTACAGTAAATAAAAAATTCTTTAATAATATTTGAATAATTTGAAACAAAAACACGACTTTTTATTGTAATGTAACTAACTGCTACGAGGAGTTTGGTTTGGCAACCTAGTATGTAGAGAAACCTAAAGGTTTACTTACGCTTTTCAAAGCGAAGGTCAGTTCGAATTGTTGACACATGTCATGAAAAGGTAGAACAAGTAAGAAAAATACATATGTCACGGGGTAAACGGACAGACAAAGCTTATCTAGCTGACCGGATGGGCATGTCAAAGCCATTCTGTACCGTATCCTATGACTACATATTTATCTGGAGACCTAAAAAAGAAAAACAAAACTCAAAGGTATACCACATTCTTTGGACACAATAAATAAATAATAAAAGCAACTCTTCTCAGTTGTAAATTTTTTTTTCTACTCTACATCAATTGTAGCGCAAGGATATACTGACGGAACTAAGATACACCCTTCGTTTATTATACCGATCGATTCAGGATCACATTCCGAATTGATCCAAGTTTGTCTGTCCATCTGTCCGTTCCTCCCTTTAGCGATCTTATTATTTAGAGGTCGCAATTTTTGAGATATTTTGATGGTATTTGGTACATGGACATCTATTGGTCCAAGGACGAACGCTATTATGCTAAATGTTTCAGATCGCCCCACTGTTTCGACCGCATCCAATATAAAGCCTTATATTGATATACAGATAGACAGACAGAGAGGGAAAGAGAGGGAGAAAGAAAGAAAGAAAGAGAGAGAGAGAGGGAGAAAGAGAGAGAGAGATCAGAACTCGTAGATAAATTAACCCACCTTGGCAGTTTATTAACCCATTGTTTAGGGAATTTTTGAAGCGAATTTCTGATTGCTACAAACTTAATGACAGAATTAGCATACCCTCAGCTTTTAACATATTTGCATTTATGTTATTCTTATTAAGAGGGAATTTTTTGGCATTGAATTTCGTTTCGTTATAATAGATGCCAATCTTTGCTACATATTTTTATATTTGCATACAGTAAGTTCTCGACTAAAGGTACCTTCGAATTATTTCAAGCTTCTACAAACACACATTTCGATTGAGTTATTGACGCAAATTATTGACACGTGCAGAGAAAGAAAAATGTCTTATCCTTCAGATATATTCACTTATTTATAGTACTAATATATATGCATACATAGCTAGCTATAGTCAGTTGATAATAATTTCTTATTTTTTTAGGGTTTGTGTCATCTGCTGAGATCGAAATTATTCATGTAAATGGTCAAAAAAAATATATATATAAAGCTTCATAATAGGAAGGCTCTAGCAATAATCAGAATGTCAGTGTTGATGTGAACACGGATCGAATATAAATGAAAATAATAATTGAATCCTCACACATTATATAATCGAGTTTCTTTCTCTTTCTCTTTCTGCTTTTCTTTCTCTTTTCATTAATCTTATTTTTAATCAATTTCGTTTCGTTCTTCTTGAGGCACTTCTGTGATACTGTGCGCCTTACACGCTTTTTGAATCGGCCGCGTAATTCTGTGATCTACTGCGTAAATATGTGTTTCGTGTTCATAAAGCATTCGTTGTGCAATTAGAGCAAAAAAATAAATGAGAATAACCCTGTATTTATAGCCTTCGCATACGATCAAGGTTTCGGTGAAATAAGGGCGAAAACAGAGAACAAGAATTAACTGATGATTGTAAGTAACAAAATAAAGGATCAAAAGTAGATGTAGATTAACAACAAGCAAGTTGATAATGAGGGATACTAATAAACGGTGTGAGCCAGCAAGAAATACAAAAGCTATTTAATATAATAAATTTTGTGCCTGCTTTGTCAATAATCGCAGAAATTACTTATATCGAATACCATTCGTGATTAGGGTGATGGTGTGCGTATCTAAACAACGTAGACTTCTGAATCAATCACTTCTGGAATCATTTTCGAAATCATTTTAAATATTTCTGTCCGTTCGTAGATGTTAAGTCAATGCAAGCAGACTTCTGCTCAATTTTCTGTTCACTTTTGATTGAAATTTGATACACTTTCACGTTTTGGTCGGAGAACCGGATTAAGAAACCTATTGCAAAGTGAACGCATTAGAACAAAAACTCGGTGATGATGAGAAAGACGTGAGGCAGGAGAAAAAGGGTGGAAGGTCGTGGCCGCAATCTATTGATTGTATCATTAAGTACGTGTACGTGTGAGTGTACGTACGTTGGCAATAGTTAGTTTTCACTCACTCAATTAGAGAATTACCTCAGTCGAAAAATTAAAGTATTTCCGGTCTTGTCTTTTCTTCAAATGTCTATAAAGAAATTTCTTTGACTTTTATTGGTTATTTCCTAAGCAGCTGTCAGAAATATGCCGAATATTTTCATTGTTTTTCTTGCTCGTAATTTTTTTTTGCATAAATTTATTTCTGCCAAGAAAATAAAATCATCAATGCAGCTATCAAATGACTGTGGACGATACTTTTGCGAGATAATTCATTTGAATATTTATTCAAAGCGCCTAAATGCCAAAGCTAAGAAGTGGTGAAAAAACGGATCCGACAAAATTATATGTTAATCTGAATAAGCGCAGAAAAATAACATCGATCGCCTTACTCGTACTAAAGATGAAGAAAGCGACCGATAACAAACAGGTTCAGATCGCCGTGGTGCCCAATCATTGTGTTTTGAATGATCAGAAAAAGATAAACAAAAGTAAAATAAAGAGAGTCGAACAATTTGCCAGCCAGTGTTTAACAACAAAAATCTGCTAACAATTTTTTTACGAAGCAGCAGCCATGTCATGCAAATTCTAATGCCATAGTAGAAGAATCCATAAGTCTCGTGATCGATAAAGATCTGAATCATAAATATAGAGCCCGCTCTGGAAATTTGCGGTACGCTAACGCTATATTAACGTCAATTGTTGCGACAACGCGTCAGCCCGAAGAACTTGGCCCAAAATCATGGGCATTTAAAATGCTCCTCAATAGAATACACACGAGATGAAGGTGATAGTTGAAAAAGCGCATCGACGGACTTGTAAACGCATCGAATCTTTGCAATAAACCTAAGCTAGGAAGTTGTTGTTTTCGTCGCCCCTACGGATTCTTGAAGTTCTTTACATACGTTTAATAATATCCCAGTTAAACACGGACAAATACAAATTTATTAATAAGAACAAGAACAACAACAGCAACATCAACAGATGTAATATCCTCTGGTGTTTTTACATTATATGGTTAAAGGCATTGTTCATTTTGGCATAAAAATAGCATTAATCCATATTGTAATTTGTACGAGCTTTGAATAAGTTTCCTTGGAACTGAGAATTGCTGCACATAAAATTGATTGTCTTTGCCCACATATCGAGATTGAATACATCAAGTATAGGATATGGCTGCCAGTTCCTATTTCGATCAATGCTGCATACAGCTTTGTAAAAGTAGCACCCACGTCCACCAGATAGTGTTAAGTAGCCACAGTTCTCTAAGCACACTACCAGGTGCTCGTAATGCTCCTGCTTCTCAGTTTCTTACATAGAAAGGCAAATTATTCGCATATATAGTGATCGAACAAGATCAGACGCCATTGAATCGATATGTATGCCTTTCTCATTGCCTATTTAGGGGATGATTCTTTGATAGTAATCAACATTTAGGGCAATCACAACATCTTTGATGCGTTCATAAGCGTTCGTCTTCATCATCACTTAAGTCATGCCATAGTCCAATTGAAGCTTATTATAGTCACCATTCCAGAGGATTCAAAGGATAGAAAGAAAGGTGCGCGTCGTTCATCCTTATTGTCCGTCAAGTTGTCTCGTCGCTCATGCACTGGTCATATATGTTTTCAAATGCTAGGCGGCAACGAATCAGTAGTAACGAGTAATTGCAGCAGATCGTCATCATCACAAGTCAGACCGCTTGAACACTTTAAATCTATTATTTTTTTTTTTCCGTTTTTTCCCTATAGTTTATCGGAAACCCGTTCGTCTTCATAGAAATCTGTGAATTTTCAATTTATTGAATTAATGATAAGAATGATAAGAAAACAAAAAAAAAAAGAAACAAAAAAAACATGAATGCAATATTTGCCCTTTTAGGTAACCTTGGACGCTGACATGTGATCCAATTTAAAACCAATTTTCTACTAATGACCAAGACTGTCTCTTTCCTTGTACGTTATATACATTTTTTATAAATAACTACAAAACAAAACAAAATTAAATAAGTCAAGAAGACTTTTCCTATGTCGCATTAGCGAAAAGCCATAAAAATGACAATCAAGTTGAAAAAAAAAAATAAATAAATAAAAAATAAATAAATAAAGAAATAAATAAATAAAAATAAATATTCATAATGTGCTCGCAAATTTCGATGTGCCCGACTTGCAAAGAAGAAGAGGAATTCGAAAAAGTTTTATTGCAAGATTCTCTAGTATTTAACTTATGTAAGTTATTAACGTTCTTTTCTTTTCTTTTCTTTTAACATTTTTTATGACGTCACGCATCATTTATACGCCTCTACATTCACTATTGTTCTCTCTTCTCTCTTCTCTACGCGCCGCTCATAACAGTTCCAGTTAGCCATCTCTTTATTTGCTCGTCATTCTTTCATCTCCCGTTAAAGTTTCGAACATCATCAGAAATTCAACTAAAGATGTAAAAAGTAAGTTATATAATGTTCGTAAACGATCAGCACAACTATAGTATATTGTATATAAAAGTGTAAAACGCGTTTTGTTTTGTGTGGCATTATTCAAATCGATCAAAATGCATTCAGTTTGTAAGTGAAACTTGGGCATAGTTAGGGACGCCAAAATATTTGATCAAGCTTGGCCTTCGTGTGTCCAATTTTTTTAAAATAGTAAGCTTCTCAATAACCAATGGCAGCGGACAGATGATGAATAGACAGGTTGGCAAGCTTGACTCGTTCAGTATCTTAAGCTATTCAGACTATAGGGTCTTTGGTGCGTCCATGTGTTTGTTAAGAATCAAAAGACATATTTATTCACAGCGTTTATGTTCATGGGCGAGCTTTGTCTGCTGCATCTGTATAATGCGTCTGTCAGTTAATTTACAGTTGACCATCATATGATGCGGTCGACTCCCTTTATAACATATAAGTCCGCGTTGTACGGATCGCTTAGATTATACAAATACAAATCGATTGAGTCACTCGCTATATTTAAAATGCCTTTGCTTAATGATGATTAGGCCGTTGAAGATTAAACGTTTTTTTTTTCCTTTTTTGATAAGAGGGCGCGAGAGAGAGTCAAGCATAGGTAACTTTTTTTGTTTGTCTAAAACAAAAACCAAAGTCGACAGCTATACGTGTAAACAATGACGCTTGAAATTGGATGCTGACCGAAGTTGATGTTCCCGATCTATAATTTCAATAAGACGGGTTAGATAGCTGTCCTGGTATGCCTATTATTACGAACAAATTTTTTGATTTGTTCGTTTCGAAAGCACTAAGATATCGTATGTGAAGAGGAGTGAAAGAGTAAACGGACCAGATCTTCATATCTGCAATATCTTAAGCAATTTAAACACAAAATCACAGTTGGCCTCAATTAGGTTTAACGCTTCTTCATTTGAACATTTTTCGATTTATTTAAATAATTCTTTTATAACATTTGCTGATATATATATATACACATACTAGTTAACTCTTTACTGGAAGGCTTAGAATTAATCTCAGTCATCCTTGCTTTTGAGAGATAATATTTTTTAAAAACACATGTGTAGATAATTGCAAGTATATATAATATGTATATATATGCATATCGTTTTGTTTTTTTTTTTTTTTTATTTTTTTTATTTTGTTTTATTTGGCACATGAAAGCAGGAATCTGTAAAATTGTTGCCAAGAATTGATTTTTCTTTCTGTTTCATTATATAGTACAGTACAATTTAGTATTTTGTCCGATGACATGACAGTTTGACGCCCAAAAAAAAAAAAAAAGAAAAAACTCTAAATAAAAGTTCTGATCATTTCTCGTTATAAGTGTCGTTATGCATATTGTTCGTCTATAAACATATACGTTTTACATCATAAGAACTCTGAAATGGTTTATGCACATGCATATTTACATATATATATATATATATATATATATATAGTAAAGTGTAGCAAGCTTTGGGATGAATTTGGAATGCCCATCTTATATTAAGATATATAGGTTTTTTTGTTATTTTTTATATCCGCCATTGCGCAATGAGAGCATACAAGTTTCATTATATCGTTTGCAATATGTATCCGAGAGGTTTTTGCATTCTACGCTACCGCCATTTTCCAATTAGTTTGTCTTCTAATTCACCCATTAATTTTAAATAAACGATAAACTGTATATCCAAGTATCATCGTTTATCGACTCTCTCTAGTCGGTGTCGGTCTAAAATTCGATAGCAATCTGATACGCCCCCAATTAATGGGATAGAATAAAACAGGTTGTGCAACTCTTTTATTTCCGCCAGAAACGAACATAGCGTACTTACTAATTAGCTTGTGTATGGAGTGTTTTTTTTGTTTTTGTTTTTGGCTTATTGAAGGCTTAACGGGCCTGCAAATGAGAAGAATTTTCAAAATTAAATATCAAAATAAAAAAAGCTCGCAACGATAATTGTCATTGTTATAAGTCATTGTTTGTTACGTTGCTTTCTTCTTCTTTTTTTTTTCTAGGAATGCCGATCATCATCAAGTTCAGACTTTCTGTTCGACTTTGTTTCTTTTTTTTGTTGTTTTTTTTTTTTTTTTCAATTTTGTTGTTTTGAACGAGATAAGCAGGGATAGGCGACCGTGCGGTGATCAAAACTATTTTATTTATATATTATTTTGTTTTTATTTATGGGTCACACATTACTCACATAATGCATTTACTTAAAAAAGGAACAAAGGAACAAAAGATTGACTTGAATTGTGTTCTAATTATTGAAACGTATGGACGGGTACGAGTTACGTTTAAGTTGTGCAATAATACTTTGTATTCACCATGATTTTCAATTAGAGATTAGTTTAAGCTTTTTTTTTTTTTTCTCTCTCTCTCATAACTATTCCCTAAATGTTATCATTGAAGTGTACACACGAATGCGCGCTGTATAGCTTAGGCAGCCAGCCATGTGTATTACGTATAACGTTAGACACCCTCCAAAAAACGATGTTTGTTATTCACGTATTTAACTTTCAATTAAAAACAATTTTATACATATATGTATGTATGTATGTATGTATGTATGCGCGTTTTGTTTTATGTATGTATAACGGATTTATGCCCATACCGGTGTGTTTGCGTGTGTGTATGTTTATACAATTAATATTTGTACGGTTTGTGCTGTAATTTCAGTTGATTGAAATAAACATGCACAACAATATGGAATTTATTTTAAGCACTTTGTTTAATCGCCATTGCATGGGTATGCCTTCGCTGCACGAGAGTACAATGTGACTAAACTATTGAATTGTTTAGACTCAAAACGATTTATAATTGATGTACCCACATATATATTATATTATATTATATTATATTATATTATATATGTAGATGCACTACTAATTCTCATTTAAATTGTCTTTTTTTTTTTTCTTTTTTTTTTTTACTTTTTTTTCATCCAGAGAGAAAAACAAAAAAACCAAAGACATTTCATTCATTTTGACATAAAACATTACAAACTCACCTAAAAATGCAAAACTTCGTTCTCTATATCAATTTCTGGTATCATCATTTAAATTGTAAAATTGTTTTTCACATGCCCATATATATACTTGAAATTGAGTAAATCGATTTAAGAACATTTGAGAAAAAAAAAAAAAAAAAAAAACAAGTAAGAACATTATAGCCAGGTAAGAGCAACTCCTAAATACCCTATCACCACAATTCTTATTTTTGTATGAAATTACAATTCTGGGTCAACTTTCATCGTCACATATTAAAACTTACTCTTCTCTGATCTTCAAAAGTGATCAAACGATCACTTTTTGTGAAAATCCGTAATAGGCCGATATGGTCCAAATTTGGCGCTGTCCATTTTTTTATATTCGATTACTATTACGATACAATTTTCATCATGAAGCATTGAGAATTGTACCTTTTTATCCTCAGTTTTTTACCTTCAGTTATTATTATATGCGAGAGAGTTCAAAAATTATCTCAGCCGGTCCAAAGGTTTCAATCCAATTTAGAAGTCCCTACTACTTAGCTACTTTGGCTGAGAAATTTTAAAAATTGCAATTTTTTTCCATATAATGACTTTTCGGAACAAGGCGTTGTATGGGGAGTGATCGAAAAAGTGGACCGATTCGAATCATTGTCAATAGCGTTCATCCTTGGGACAAAGGAACCAAATTTAATCGAAATATCTTAAAAATTGCGAACACATATTTACATGGACATACATCAGACGGACAGACGGATGGACAGGCTTAGATCAATTGAGGTTATGATTCTGAATCGATTGGTATAATAAATGGTTATAAATAAATTAGTGCGTGTTACATACGACCGCACAAACTAAATATACCGTGTGCCACAAGTGGCAGTAGGGTGCAAAAATCGTTCATTATATTGTTATTACAATTTATATAAGATTGATATAAAAACTATAAAAATAATACGTTCCACAGATAAAGTTAAGATAGGGAACAAGTATTTCTCAACTACAAACGAAAAAGAAAAGACATAGCGAGAGAGAGATAGAGTGAGAGAGAGACATTCACGTGTCCTTATCCTTTGGATAGAGAATGGCGACGACAAACGATTATTTGAAAAAATTTTTTGGATTTTTTTTTCAACCTAAAATGAAACCAACACAACGAATGTACAAGGTTGCATTTTACGTAACGTCATTAATATGGAAACAACTTATAAATGTATCCGTTTGTTTCTTCATTAAGTTTGCATTTACGATCAGAAAGTCTTGTCTTTAGATTAATTTGGAAAATCAGTTAGACTCGTATACGCGACCGTTTAAAAATGCTGAAGAATTCGATCGATATCTTCAAAAGTTTATCCATAATTAATAAAAAGCCATAAATGAATAAATATATATATACATGTGTGTACATATATGTATAGATTCATATCTATTATGTATGCATAAGCATAACTGGCACACATTACATGTTAAATATTTGCGTAAATATTGAAATTGTAATTATGACCTTTGGCAACTTATTAAAAATCACGGCGACAGTTTATATGGATTGCAAATGTTAAGAAGAAAAAAATATATCGTAGTTTTCAGCTATTACTACAGTTTCATTCAATTTTGTGTTACTTTAACGTCGAAATAGTTTTGATACTTTTAGGATACTACTTTTAATGGTATGATTTTTTAATACCCATCAAGAGATCAAGGGCATTTTGTCAGAACGTCTGCAACATCCATAAGTAGATCTAAGAGAATCCATTAAGAAAATATATCAAGTCATATTGAAAATTCTCCGCGGTTTTTTTTGCGCGATGCTTTTGATGCCTACATATCGGGCAATACTCAACTGATTTTCTCGCATGAATATGTGACATGTGAGTCGCTAATTTTTTTGATTGATTTGAATATCAGTGAAATATCTGAAGAAATACGCGATGTGATGTCTTTTTTGCTATAAAAAGGGTTAAATAAAGAAGGCCGCAAACAATAAAAAAGAAAAGAACAAAGAGCCCAGGAAGGAAGGGGTTTGCTTAATTTCAATTCGGAAATTTCGATGTCAACTATGCACCTCGCTCTGTCAGAAAATAGCGGAGGCATTAAACATCAACCACTTGACAGACTGCGAAAAGAAGCTGGAAATCGTGGAAACAACCGCTTGAATTTTTCAATATCACCCAATATTGTTCCAGATCTCATCTACGCATGTTTATCCGTTTTGTTCGCTTATGGTAAACATCCTCTTGATCGTAAAAAAACGCGCAAAACGGGCTTCAAATCACATACTGGGTTAGTATTGAAAATGGACATAATTGATTAGGGGACTCGTCCGCATTACATACCCCCCAACTGAGAACATTTCTGCTTTTAAGCACCAAACAATATGTATTGTCTAAACAGATATAACGAACGAATAACAATATCTGCACCAAATTGCAAAAAAAAAAAAAAAAAAAAAAAAAAACCGACTACGTTTACTTAGTATAAAGTACAACATTTTTTTGTATTTTTTTATTTTAAACTTGGCCTGTATGAAAGGTTCGGTTGCAGCCGAATATAAAGTTTTTTACATTTTTCTTTTACTTTTTATTTGATGGCCACTCAATCAGGTCCCCTACACAAGTGATTCGATAAAGTGTGGAAAGAGATAGGGAAGGGTTGTAGCTTAGTTCACGTGCCTGTATAATTGTTAAGTGTTCGGGTTTTCATCGGTTGCGACCAAGTATGATTAAACAATACAGAGATTGGAAGACACCAACGGCGACTTGGGTGTCTTCTTATCTAATCGCGGTAATGTAGCAACTCGATAAAAAAAAAAGACGACTTTTTTTTAAAATTTTTATGTACATCGATGTGCCCATGGCTGTATTTTGCAAAGCAAAAAAAAATTACTTCCAATTTTTTTGATTCTTCTTCTTACAATTATTTTTTGGGTTCAAAAAAAAAAATTTTATTATAATCGTAATTTTTGCATATTTTTAGATATAAACTGAAATTTGCGGCAAAGCTTAAAATCCGTTTATGATTTGACAAAAAAGATCGACAATTTTTTCAAGTTTTTTTTTTTTATATTAATTAAAGTTTAATTACATAGCATATATGATTATATGGAATGTTTTCAACGACAATAAACAACAAATTTGTACTTCGCATAAAACAAACAAACAAACAAACAAACAAACAACAACATTTTATCGTTAAAATTTTTGGTGGAAAACAAAAAAAGACATTTTTCATCCACTAACGAGAGAATTTTAAAACCATGAACTGACATTCAAATGTATACGACCAGCCAGTTATATTTCCATATAATGTGTGTATGTAGAACAAAATACATTCAAAATGTATTTATATACGTAAGTAAACTGCGTAATATTTAGCATTCATTCCATCATTAATCAAATAGATTTCCAAAAAAAGAAAAAAAAAAAAAAAAAAAAAAAAAAAAAAAAAAAAAAAAAAAAAAACAATGTTATTCACACTAAATGTGTCATGGATGGGTCTACGAGGTTTCTTTGAATTAATTTTCATGGGGACGTGTAGAGGATTTCTTCTCGATTTTTCAAGGTATTTTTTCTAAGCTTCGTCAGGATCTAATATAAGTTTGATCGAATGTATGCAACATTCAAAGGAGTTGAGATAGATTCACTTTTGATTAGACTTTTGATGTAAGCTTGTCCTTGGCCGCCTTGTCCACCGCCTTGTCGCAATTTTTGAGACAATTTGTTACAAACTAACGTATACGTAATTGCAATATGGTTCGAATCGGATCGGATCATTTTTTACGACCAGTTTCTCTTACATAATGCCTTATTTCTTAAAATTCGTTATACGCATAACTGCAGAGTGATATGGGGCCGTGGTCGACTATTATGTTTTCATTTGTTTAAAGCCGTGGACGAGGTAAACAAAGGACTCGAATATATAAGAATATAAAAGAAAAACATTCTTTTACCGAATCTGATTGTTCGGCCGTTGCTAATGACAATGCGAAGGACACATTTCGCTTTCGTGCACCTAACATTATGCTTTATGTTAATCGAAAAGCTTCGTTGCGATAGGCCTTTATTATGCAATTATTAGTTTATTAAAGCGAATACATTCTATACATTCTATATAGTTTAGTAGCATTAACAAAATGTGCCTGCGATCATCTATTTTACACCAAAAATATCGAAAGTTAAAAATGAAAAATATAATCATATGACAGCCTGTTCGATTTACATTAACATTTGGCTGATGGATGGATGAATGTATTTATTTATTACAGACACAAAATAAATGTATAGAGTGCATCCTCTAGATTGTGCATTCGTTCGTTTGCTTATTTATTCATGCAGCTATGCAATTATTTTCTTTATTATATATATATATATGTGTACACTCCTACGTACATATGCCTATGAACATTTTGCAAAATGATGTGCAAATTGCAGATAAATTGTGTTTATTTATTTATGATATGCATTTCATTTCATTGCATTTCTCGTTGCCCTCGATCCTTACGTACAATCGCCGTTTCCGTTATTTTTCTTTACAGAAAATGCATCAATCAATTTTCAATCGATTGGTAATGAAAGACTTACAATTAATTCTACAAAAAAAATTGTTCCTCGGGGACTGTGTTATCTTCACATTTGATCTGTATCCGTTTTATAGCATGAAACACTACGAAATAATTTTCAAGATACCACGGGTAGGATATTTCCAGATCGATGTGATATTTTTCTTTTGATTTTTTTGGTCTGTCTGTCTTTAAACTGAGTTGTTACGTTTCTGACGGCCCCAAAGATAATTGAAATGAAAAGTTAAACATATTTAGGTACAAAATGGATTCATAGACATTTTTAAAAATGGGGAAAAAAAACTAAGATGACGAAGCTTTGGGGTTAGATCAAAGAATTGTGCACGATTTGCCCAATTGTTTAGCTTGCATAGAAATGACAAAGAAAGTTTTCAATCAAATGAAACGTTTTGTATATGCTCTATAGTATAGCTACTGCTACCACTCCCTATTTCTTTATCCTTCCTCACCGATTATTACAGTGCTGCGCACATACAACATATACCCTGAGTAAGTGATTGTGCTAAGAAAAAAAAAATAAAAAAAATAAATAAAAAAAGATAATAATTCATATAATTCCAATTTGCATGGTCTTTGTCCTTAAGTCAAAATATGTCGTGGCAGGCAAATTGCAATAAAATCTTTTTAATATTGTGATCTATAGTTAGAATTAATATATATGTACGGATATGAGACATCGATTTGCATGATAACGGATTCGATAACTATTCGCCTAAGTCTTGCACCGAACGTTCTCGGAAATTTAATATACTCCTAGCGAAAGTAGGGTAAGAGATAAAAAACATCAAAAGACTTGCGTAAAATACGTATTCATAATGAAAATAAGAGAGGGAGACAGTTCAGGTACGTAGATCTGTTTGTTCGATGAGTCGCTTTCTCTCTCTCTCTCTCTCTCTCTTTCTCTCTGTTTCTCTATTTCTGTCCGTCTGATGTATCAGTGTTATACCAATTAGGGGACTAAGCAAAAGCAAAGGTGACGGCTTTATTGAAAAACTCTACCGTACTAAGGATTTCAGCCCATGATCATTGAGATCCTTTGCCTGTTCGCTCCACTACCTCAGGTGGAATTTTTACATTTTACATTTTATTGTTATTTATTTATTTTTTTTTAATATTTTAAAAAAATATTAATTTAGATGTTGTTTACAGTGTGAACGAATCATCAAAGAAAAAAAAAAAATCAAATTTTGATTTGTTTAGGTTACAGCATTCGATTTGGATACCGAATATCGAACTTTAGCTAAATAAATTCCTGTCTGCTCGATATTAAAAATATTGATTTATTTTCAAAAGTTTTAACTACGTTCAAAATTTATAGCTTGGGTGTATAGAAATTTTCGTTTTTTTCTTTTTAATTACTTACGCTCTCTACACTATCAATGACGGAGAGATATTAGCACAATGTTTAGTACGAAACAATATACATTTTTTGCGAACATGTCATAAATTTAATAAAAAGGAAAACGTGTTAAATATTGCAAAAGCAAATAAAAGAGAATAAAAAAATATTAAATGAATATAAATAAATTAATATATAATAAGAGAAATGAAGCGCTCTATACAAGAATTCCATTTACTCTATGATAAATAACGTGAAATAACGTTTACGAAAGCATAGAACGGTTTTAAGTTTTTTCTCATCTATCGTCATTCCTTTGCTATGACGTTATAAAATTTACAATTTTAGAATCTATTCAAGACTATGTTTACGGAGAGCCGTCAATTTGACGGTTAAATTTTGCTGACTCGTCACTATCGCAAAAAAAGAGTTTAAGACGTTCAAATTTGCCACACAAAGTTTCCCTGATCGATTGCAAATACAGGGTTAAAAAAGTGAGCGTGATCTACTCGCAGACACGTCCACAAGGTAAAGGATACTAAAAGCATGTAGGAAAACCTACGTGATTCTATTTTATTTTCGTCTCTAACTTTTCACTATCTCCATGAAGATATTTTCAAAAAACTATGACCCAGATATTCATTGGACTCACTTTCGTGTTCAGTCCAAAAGTGGTGAACTTGTTTACAATTAACGATAAAATGCAATTTAGCGGGCGTTGAGAATAAATAAGAAATAAGTTGAAATTAACGATTTGTCGCTCGTTGCAAATGTATTGGTAAATCGGTCGGGATAAAATTTTTTGAATCAAAAACCCGATCTCAATTGATCGATAGGTGCTGCAATTGTAGCGTTGTTGTTAATGGACGTAAAGACTGTTTTATTTGACTTCTTTAGATTCAGCAGTGAAATGAATATTGATTTATTATGATGATTATATAACGTGAGTTTTTCATTAGATTTATCTGTCCATTCATCAGCAATTTTAACATGTACGAAAATTATATTCGTATGCGACCGAATCTTTTATACTCATCTTCGTTATTCTAAAAAAAAAAAAAAAAAAAAAAGACGAAACACAGGGCAAGTTAAAGTCGGCTGCAAGTTTATATCGATTGTCTGACGTAGATAGTCTGCATTTTTGCATTCGCGAGTGCCCGTTTAGCAAAACAATTAAGAGACAAGCGGACAGATGAGTTGACAAGCATCTCTAAAACGGTTCACATTTAATACTGATTAATAATATGTAAACTTTACAGGGTCTATGACGCTTCTTTCTCGTTCCTGCAAACGTTTTGATAAAACAATGAGATATTGAATAGGCGTGGCCGATTTTTGTCAACAAGTGCTAACCGTTGCATTTTTTGCAGTTTAGAAGTAATTTTTCTTTTAATTTTGACAGCACAGTTGGAGTTATTTTGCACCCTGAGCGTAGATCGTGACCAATTTGGCCCAATTTCAATATCAATCTGCGTGCAAGAATTTACAATATTTCGGCAAAAATTTGAAAGATTAAGACAATATTTGCCATAGACATTATGCAGACAGACAAACAGTCAGAGAGACAAACAATCAGACAGACGAGCGGATATGTCAAAATCGATTTAGAATTTAATGCTTATCAAGTGTATATATACTTTATGGGGCAGTTGAATCTTCTCTCCGGATCTTGATGATCCGGTGTAAAAAGTGACGAAAATTAAAAGCAAAAAAAAAAAAAAAAAAAAAACAAATTCAATTATGGAGCGTGTAATACTTTTCTTTTCAATTATTAAAGAATTTTATATTTTAAGGTCAATAATGACAATCTCATCTAAGGCGTGATTAGGAGTTTGAATAGAAGTTGAAGAAATTCATTTATTTCATTTCTTCCATCATTCTCATAAGAGATAGAAAATTATTATCTACCGAAGCTTTGTTAAAATACTTTTTAACTCAAGCTTTAGCATCCTTTGCCTATTTTTTTTTTATTTATTTATTTATTTATTTTTTTACAACCTTTGCCTAATTAATTAATACGCTTTTATTCGCGAATGATCGATCGATTTTTATTATATAAGTAAGTATGTGAAATATGCTGCGATTAAGGTGTTAAGATACCATCCTCATACTATAAGCATATCCAGTGTATTTAGGCATGCAGCATACAACTAATGCGACCAATGAGCATAAGGTCGTCGGAATAGTCGGAATATTTATTATCTTGCGTAGTACTATATATATATGTATTTTTTTTTTTTTTTGTTTCGTTCATTATTACCAAATATTATTAAATTGGAATATATTGGCAAATGTAAGCAATAATACACGTATGTATAGATAATAACATGCATGCCTATGCAAGCAAACGGTTTAATTATTTCCTTTTGTATTATAAATCATAACAATATTCCTAATTACCTTTTTTATATTTAAAGTTCAAGGTGAATTGTATGAGATTTTATGTACGTGTAATTATGTGTGCGTGCGTGTGTGTGCGTGTGTGTATCTATATGAATATGTAATAATGTGTATGAGTAAAATATTTGTAAATATTTACTGCATTTCAAAGAGTGAATTGTCTCTCTCTCTCTCTCTGTGTGTGTATATATATATATATATATATATATATATATATATATGTGTGTATGTATGTATGTATGTGTAAGTGTGTTTGTATATATGTTCTGTTTGTCTATAGTTTCTCATTTGTATTCTTTTTTCAATTTTTTTTTGTTTTTTTTATTTTATTTTATTTTTTTCGCTTTTTGTCTGCTATTGTTTTTGTTGCTCTGCCTTCTGTTTTATATATTTTTAATTGCAAAATAGCTTTCTTTCGTGTTTTTATTTCTTTGTTCATTAAATTCATTATTCAGGCATAAATTTTTGTTATGCATTTTTGTTGTAGTTGTTTATATTTATATTTTTGGCAGTATTCGATAGTTGCCGTTTAATGATAAAAGTGGGCGTTTTGTTGTTTGTTTGTTTGACCGTTGTGTTATAGTTGGTTTTGTGTGTTTTATGGTAACACAGATAAAATTTGTTTATTTATTTATTCATTACTCTGTTCTCTCTTCTATTCATCGTTTATCGAAGAATCGCAATATAAGAAATTGTTTGATTTTTTTTTTTTTTTTTTTTTTTTTTTTTTTTTTTTTTGCTTCTCATCATTCATCCAATTCATCCTATCGATACACGTTTTACATTTTCGTCTGTCTGTCCTTTAGCGATTAAACGACGGACAGATCTATTCATTTTCGTTATCGTTCGTTTACAATATTTAACCGGTACTTGGTCCGTCAGTTGATTCGTCCTAATTAGTGATATATCGATCTCTTGCTATTGAAAGCCCTCACACATTTGTAATAATTAAGATTGAATATAAAAATTGACCGCAATTTATTAAATCATTTCAAGGCCTTTGAAGAAAATTTATCCTTGCTTGTTTAAGCTGAAGGCGATTTTTCTCCGACATAAAGTTATTTTCAATTTCGCTTTCGTTTTGAGTTGAGTATGTCGTGATGTTTGTTTTAATTTTTTTTTATTTATTTATTTTTCTTTTTTTTGATTCTCATTTTATCACCATTTACTGAATGGAATAACAAGTGTTATGGCATATTGTGTAAATTGTTTTATCACAATTAATGCTCATTATAAACGTACACGAACAACTGCAGCAAAATTGCAAGGAATGTCAGCGACTATGGGAAATGCAAGCGGCGCCTGAGTCCGTTTGCAAGTAGTTTGTAGAGCGTGTTAAAGGTAAGATGAATTCACCTATCGCATGAACGTGATACCGCATGGAATTCGACAATTGCCAAGTCTAACAACTTTTATATGAATCTTATAGAAATCATTTTAAAATCATTTTGAAAATAGCTGCCATTTTCGATCTCGGAATCGTCGTTTAGTTCACTAAAAAAAAACAAAAAAAAAAAAAAAAAAAAAAAAGATGAGAATTCTTATCCTTATTTAAAAAGTTGAAATATCACTCATGAGAGATCATTTCATCGTTTCATGCATTTTGCTCTTTTCAATGTTCATATAAATCGAATTCTTCGCATATTTGTTAGCAGAAAAAAAAGGTTAAATGAATTATTATTAAAACAAGGCCCCACAAGAACTTATCATTCATTTTTATTTTATATTAAATGATGATTATAGAAAAGAATTCTATATAAAGAATTTTATGAGATCGTTATAAAAATTTTGTATCTAAATACACATGCAAATATTGATTTATCAGAATTTGTTTGATCATTTCCATCGATACCAGAAAGTATTATTAACATTAAGTTAGTCATTTGTTTTTAACTCGTAGATATTTATATGCGTCGAAAGTCCCTACAAAACTATATATATATATAAATATAGCTGTGATTAATGTCAATAAGTTGTAAGTTGATCTAAGCATTATTGTCTCTCTATTCATGCATGCGTTTACCTATCTTTCGAAATCATTTGAAAGGCATATCAAAATTCATTTCGAATACTTCAAGGTGGTGTTTACTTTTTCGGATCTAACGGGTCGTTGATAAAAGACAAAAAAAAAAAAAAAAAAGTACGTAGATAAAAGAAAATTCTCCATATTTCCTTACTATATGTGATTCTAATTCAATAAGTAGTGGTATTCGTATGGTTCTGGGCCGGTATTCTGGACGAAAGCTTGAGATAGGAAAATGAAGATTTCTCAAATGTTTACAACTTGCACTACGTCTCAACTTTAAACATTTTTGCGATTATTGTAAAACTAAGGTTTGATCTTCAAAAGTATATCAAAAAAAAAAAAATCGACAATACACCTATACAATGGTGGCTTAAGTACTCTACTCCTTCAATTTGCGCACATAAGGGAAAAAAGCTTACGTTTCAATGGCTACTTCGCGAATGCCAAAAGACATTCCAATATACGAATAGTACTCGGTGGAGCGTTCAACCCTACAACTTGACAACTTGAAATCAATGAAATATTTAAACATTAAAGTGACTAAACTAAAATGCTAGTCTACCTTTCAAAAGAAAAGATGAGCCGATACCCTTTGTTGGTAGTGTTCATCCTGTTTTTAGTGTAATAATTTATTTCTTTCGCTCAAATGAACAACACTGTTGTTGTAGCGAGCCACGTGTCATCGTTAAGCAGCCTACACCATCTTACAGTCATTCACTTAACGATTTTTCAAAATGTGATGATATATGGATAATGATTGAAAAACCAACTAACCGATCCGAACCTTTTTAATAGGGTCGATCGTTGAGTCAAAACAGAAGTCTGTCAGAAGTCAGTGTAGGAAATTTCATCATATCTCGAAGCTTGCGCAACTGTAGACTAAACACAAGGAAGCAAGACAGACAGCCGGACAGACAAGATTAAATCGGCTCAGAAGAAATAAGGAAAAGGGATAGGGGAAACGGACGCAGCTTAGTTAGTGTATGCCTCAATCAGTTAAAGTTATGCTCTTATTGGCTGAATACTCGGTATAGCGACGATCATAGTAAACATTCTACCGCATTGAGATTTGAACCCGTGAGCAGTGACTTGGTATCCGTGATTTTTACCTACTTGGCTACCCAACCCTCTAGCGCTCCTTTTAGAAGGCGTTTAGATGACCAATATACACAAATATATATACATATAAAAATACATATATAGAGATTTCCTTCCGAAGTTGTGCTCTGCTTACAATGGAAATTGTGTTGCGATACTGATCTTGGTGTGGTAGGCATGGAAGACGTTTCATTGAAAATAAAATAAGTTCATTTTATATGTTTTTTTATAAAATTTGATATCGGAGACATGCATGCACGGGTACGCTTTTCTGGCCAACGAGACTTTGCTTCATTGCTTTTTTTTTCTTTATATTTTTCTAATTGTAAAAGTTAATAATTCGAAGCAAAAATAAAAAATTGAATAATATGAGGATCGAGATTTATACAACTGTTATGCAGTACAATTGCATGCATATATAAAAATAGATTTTTTTTTTATTTTTTTTTTTTGTATGCACTCCATATTTCCAGTGACCTATTTTAGTTTCTGAGAAACTTTAAATTTAAATACGTATGCACATATAAAACTATATATATATATATATATATATATTTTATATATAACACTTGATACACATACAAATTAATTTATAAGGTTAGGCTAGGTTCGATGTAGGGCGTAGTCATATTTATTATCACTAATAACGATAAAAATGTAGGGCAAAAAGATTGATTTTTACACAATTTTTTTTTTTTTCCGTTTCCTTGCTCTCTTTACTATTTCATTATCATAAGGAGTTGGCGAGCTCAGCTGCAGAGTTCCGAGCTTCACTCGCATAACGAAATATGAAAATATTTGATTAGCAGGGCATAAAAAATACCGATATAATTGGTACACTTGGTATATACTTTTTGGGCATCTACAACATTTGCTTTTCCCATTCGTTGTTGGGCTATGTATGTTGTACGTGAAACGAACTTCAGTCTAAAATCATTTATTTGTTAAGTGCATTGTTTTGTTCTCTTCGTATCAATTAGTGAAATTAATTTTTTGGCATATATATGCAGACTCATATTGAGTATGCGAAATTTTTGAAGAGTTTTTATTTTTCCTTTTTTCTTTTCTCTTTTTTTTTTGATCCCAGAAAACTAATTAAAACTGAATGGAGAATTCTTTGCTTTCCTAAAAACAATAAAGACAAAAAAAAAAAAGGGGTAAATATTTCAAATGAAATCAAGTGTTTTTCAAATGTAATCACACTACAATGCGATATAAAAATATCAGCTGTTGTTCGCGGACATACGTACACACGAAGGAAACTTTAACCTACATTGGCGTATACGTATGTATCTATCAGTGTATATGTACTAATAATATCGGAAAGAATAAAAGAAGGAGAAAGTATATAAAAATAAATAAATATATATATATATATATATATATATATATAAGTTTGCGCATGTATGTATAATTACTTGTTTATATACACATTATATGTAAACATATTTAATATACATAAATGAAAATCTATTTATTATGAAATTTAGTTAATAATTTTTTCTTCTTTTTTGCATTAAAATATGAAAATTTTCTCAAAAATAGCACGAATAACAATAAAAACAACAACAACAACATATAAATACCACAATATAGTCTTGACAACTTTAACAGTCACGTAGAAAAGCGTAACAATCGAAATTAGGTTACGATGAGAGATGATAGAACAGTATGTCTTCACTACTGTTTGTTCATTCACTTCCACTCCATTACTCTCAATAACTAACTATCACTCTTTTTTACATTTATTCTCTTTTCTCTATACATGTATATATATACATATGTGTGTGCATGCATTTGTATTTATGAGTACCATACATAAGTACAGGCGTCTGCCGTACAACATCGCGGTAATTTAATTACAGACCGTGTTATAGGAAACTTTTTCATTTATTTATTTAAACAATGACATAATATAGAATAATATAATTTCAACCTAGACAAAGTACACGCTGGTATAGCGAAATTTGTTTCATGTTATACTGAAACCATGTTATTGGAGACCATTTGAATTAATATCAATCAAGATAACTTGTACCGTTGTGTTATATCGAAACCAAGTCTTAAGTTATAATATTCTATGATAGGTGAAATTTCATTCTCAATATATATACAAATTAAAAAATTCAATTGACTTCAAGTTTTTATAGCAAATGGAAATGATATATGATATTTAACATTATTATGATGATATACAAAAAAATTTAATAATATTTTCAAAAAAAAAAAATAAAAAATAAAATAATAATGACAATCGCAAAATTAATTTTCATTAAAAATTATAGTTAATCGATGTTTTTTTTTTTCTCCTAAAGTTGCTTGAACCTCCTCCTATTAACGATAAAATGTTCGATTTTTTTTTTGTTTAAATCGTGTTTCAGTAAAAGAAAAAAATTAAAAATATATTATATTATTAACAACTTTTGTACCGAACCATGCTAGACGAGGACCGCCTGTATATTCATTGTGACTATTCGTTCGTGCAATGAAAAATGAAAACAAATCTCTTTTATATACATATGTATATAAAAGTAAAAATTTTTATATTCATAATCACGAATACCGTTATTTACAGAATTTCGCATTTACTCAAGTCGAAAAAGTATTTTAATATATTTTATAGCAGCATCTAGAGGAGTATAAATATATTACATATTCTTTTATATGCGTACATGGATTGAATATGGATATAAATTTTGATCACCATAAGCTTCAGTTGAATGTTTGAAGTTTATTTGATTCAGCTTTCTTTCGTACAAAAACAATTTTTTTTTTTTTTTTTTTTTTTTTTTTTTTATAACCATAACAACAGTGGTATAATTAAATATAATTTCCTTAAAAAAAAATGAAACTTAACAAATAAAAAAGTAGAAATAGAAAAGTAGTCACGGCTCATCATTAAATGCCCTACATAACTAGACGAGATTTAATGATTTTTCAAAATGTGATGTTATTTGAGAAGCGATTGAAAAAGCGATGGGACTCGAAACCATTTTAATAGCGTTTGTCCTTGATCCAAAACACGTCAGTGTACGCAATTTCTTTCAAAACTCTCAACAATTGCGAAATGTCGATTGAATACAGACAAGGAAACAATAAAATGGACAGACAGGCTTAATTAAATTGGGAAATTGATTGTGAATCGATCAATATAACATTCCTCAGTCCTTCTGGGCATTTCGTACATCTGCAATATGTGATATGATCTTGTGCCTACTCATTTAAAATCATTACACACAGTGGGCTTTCAACAAGTTCAGCTATCGAATAAGTCATCAGTTATCATTAGGTGGGACATCGTCTTATATAAATTTCATATGCGAAGACTTGAATAATATTAGATAGATAGATTCGTTAGTAAACTTTAATTAAAAATTCACTTTACGTATAAATCTTTAATCAATATTAGGTTCCTAATCCTTCTTCTTAATCAATCAAATGAACTCTAGTCACGTTTGTTTATCTATCAAGCATCCAAGTAGGCCGAAAACGCTCAAAATAGTTATGTGAAGAGTATTTTGAGTTAATTGATAGCAGAAAGCTATAGATAAAACTATAGCTGGAAGGTAAATAAAACATTTGGATAAATTGAAGGAGTTTTTTATTGCATAAATCATTTCTTCAACTTACAAACTTGTTGTGAACGTTTGCTCTCCATGAATTTTTCAATTACCGTAATATATTATATATATACAATATATATATATATATATATATATATATATATATATGTATATGTATCTTTATATATACGTGTATGTATCATAAAAAGAAGAACGAGTGGGTTAGTGTGTTAGTGGAGTAGGATTACTGTGGACTTTAAGCAAAATAAGCTATCACTGCTTACACACTCATATAATGCGTATATAAAAGAGTACATAAATATATATATATATATATGAACGGATGTATATGCATATAACAATGACATAACGGTCATTAGTGGAGTTTGCGCATTACTCTTTTAGCTTTTCTGCTCTCATCACATATTCCATATAAATCTCTATATTTACTTTATAAGCTTTAAGAGAGGAGTTATGAGAATTACTCAGAAAGAAAAACTCTCACTCTTACTTATAATATTTTATTGTAATAGTCTTTCACTTTCTTTTCTTAACATATATACATACATATATACATACATACATACATACATGTATACATGTATACATACATACATACATGCATGCATACATATATCCTGTATACTGTTAGCAGTATATACTCTATGCTATGCTAAAGTTAACATATTACTGAGTGTTAATATATGATGAAGTAGACGAGTCTACATTTGAATGACGATAAAGTAAATAACTTACTTTTATATGAATCTTAACTGATCTGTTATTATGCAGTTGCCCTAGATTTTATTGATTTTCTGTAAGACAAACAATGTAAACATAACTATTAACTAGGCATGAAAGGAAATACATGCTACACTATTTGCAAGGATACAAGTACAATTTTATTGAATTGCTGCCAATAATAACTAACCTACGTATGTATGCAATGCGAATAGAATGCTAAACCAAATGATTTAAACATTTCGTATATTCGTATATGGTGCGGGGATAAGATAATAACTTTCGAGCATGTTGGAACGAAATTCGGGATTTATTTTATACGTTAAACGTAAACAGCAGCAATTGTTCTAATTTCTGTCTTCAAGATTATTCTTACCGAACAATTCGTAAATTCATATGCATGCGCATAAAATGTACGTATGCCCGAGTGTCTATAAGCGTTTATTAGTTGACAACGTAAAAATGAGTCTTAATGTTTTTCATTGACGTAAAAAAAAAAAAAAAAAAAAAATTACATACATATATATAAAATATTTTTGGATTATGCATATGTTTGTGCATACTTTATTATTTTTTTAGTTATCAGGCAAAGCTTTTTTCTGGTTATTAATATCTATGTTGAAGTTTTTTATTATACTCTATACCGCTGGCGTACAAGAGTATCTTAAGCGTATGTATGCAATAACCAAAAGGATCAGAGATAGATCCACATCTTATTATACCGATCGATTCACAATCACTTTCTGAATCGATTTAAGCCTGTCTGTCCGTCCTGTTTTTCAACCCACAGGCCGCAATTTCTGAGATCTAATGGCGAATTTGGTTATACTGACGTCTTTTGACCCTAGGCCGGACGCCACTGAAAATGATTCGTATCGGGCGACATTTTCGATCAATTCCCATGTAATGCTTTATTTTCATTATTATTTATTATTGTTGTTTTATGAATACATGTAAGTTTATGGAGACTATTTTATGATAGGCCGAATTTAAACCAAAGGCAATAAACGATATGAATAATTAAAATTTTACCAAATCTGTTATGCTAAGTAGGTTCTGTATAATACATAATCGACGTCGAGAGATTATGAAAGTGTTCATTGGGAGATGTTTTTCTTAAGTCTACTTACACAAAATGATTATTTTGATTCATTTCATCTTTGTCTATCCATCCGTCTCTTTAACTTATTAGCTTAACAGAGTTGCTTCTATGGAAAATTGAAGAAACAACTTGAAACTTGTCTTGACGGTAGCAGTCAGAGAGGAGAGGAGTGTAGCCGCGCAACTTTAGAAAAATACGAACATTAAATCTTTAAATTTGCTATCCAGGATCCATGTATAATATGAACTCGTTATGGATTAAATATAAAAAGGCTTCGTCATATTAAAAAAGATTTGAGACTTAAAGGGACACATTCCAACCTAGATGACGAACACGTAGAAGATCCGAAGGATTTCCAAAAATTGAAGATAGATTTAAATTTGCCATCGCTTGTGCGGTAAAGTGTTGATGATCCCCCCCCCAAAATAAAAGAAAAAAAAGAAACCATTCAAGATTAGTAAAAATGGAGCTTTACGACATTTTCAAAATAATGAAAGGTTTGTGGCAGGTACAGTTCGCAAATGTCGTTATTAATTATGGTCAGAATATTCATTCAACTTGATCAATGGATTTCTTTTGAAGTGTAATATCTATACCAACAAGACCACAACTACCCGTTCACTGGATGAAGATATCATAGTCGAAATGCTTATGGAAAATTTCGAATTAATTGAAGTTTTACGTAAATTTTGGGACCTTCTACATATATAAATAAGATAATAAGCTTTTGTAAAATAATATGCAAAGATCTGTTTTTTCATGCATTTAATATTCGTTTAAAGCACAAGTTTCATCTATAGAAGTATTTACGAACAATGCTTTGTATCTATCAACAACATAGCTTATTAATCAAATATAATAAACATTTTTTTAAATGACTTCCAGTGCCCATATAAGACGTTTATGTTAAGTTTCAAATATGAAAATTACATAAAAAATTATTACAAATAGTTTTAATCGGTTAATTACACTTCCGCCTATCATTAACAATGATATTAACACGCTTTGTAGTATAAATGGTGTTAACTCTAACTTTATATTGCACCAATGGAAATTTGAAGTTTAAGCAAAAGTTCCGAAAAGTGTTTAGTTAGACTTCTCGCTTAACTAAGTGAAATATTCGTAATAGCACTTTCGCAAAGGTAAACGAACTGCAAGTCTATGCAAAATTAGTGGTTGAAGCAGCGAAAAAAAAAAAAAATATTATTTTTAAGTAAGTAATTTGGTAAAAAGTAAAAAGCTTTAGTGCATGTAACAGATACGAAAAATGCTCTTACTATCTGCACAGCCAAGTGATAGGGCTTTAGGATTTTACTCCAGCATAAATGCGCATTGATAATCTTTGGTCAAGATTTTACGGCGGATGTGTTGTGTGCTGCATAATAAAAAAAAATAAAAAAAAACTTGAAATCTGCCCATTTTGCTTGCACCTACTACCCACTTAAAATTTTGTCAATAACTTGAAGTCTATAAGACCTATCGAAGTCGGTTTAAATTTTCAAAACTAATGAAAAAAAAAAAAAAAAAAAAAAAAATGAAAACCTGTCCTTTTTATTTTCAGCTAGTGTCTGTCTATTAAGTTTAAAATTCGCCTACAATTCCTAAAAAGCTTTACAAGTAAATTATAAAAAAAAAAAAATTCATCATAAATTCATCTATAGATGTCGATCTCCATTGCCGGAGATGGTGTAATAAAGCTAAACATAGTATTAGTCCAGAGCTGTTCATTTATTCGTGATAAGGCGAATTATAAACTTGGGGAAGAGTGAATCAAATATCTTTCTTTCATTATACCGTTCGCTAGCATTATTCATATTTACATAGATGTTAACTGGGATAAAATTTGGACTCATTATCTTGCAGTTGGGACTTACTAAAAAAATTCTTGTCCTTTGCATGGAGGGCGTGGGTCACGCTTAAATGACTTGTGTGCACTAGACCACCGTAGGGTTAAGCCATCATAGCAGGTATCCGAGCTAAACCATTGACACAATCTGTTCTTTACATGGACAATAGTGGAAAGAACAAAAACATTTGATTATCTAAGGACTCAGCTTACAATATAGGCAAAGAAGGTAGAGAAGAAATGTTTCTTCAAATCGTTAACATAAAACATTTTAATTTATGGATTTTTTATTGTAAACAAACTTTCTTCTCTAAAGGAAAATTTATAAAAAAATTTCCATTAAAAAAAGCAAAGATCAATACACCAAAAAGGCAATGTTTGTTGACTTTAGTAAATGTGTCAAATAGTTTCACATGGTTTTTTTTTTGCATTCACATTGCATTGAATTTCACCATGTGAACTAATGGTGAATAGTGAAGAACGTAGCAAATGATTAGAATTTATGGATAGACTCAGTTGTTGGCTATTTGCTGAATTCTAAGAGGGAGAGAAGAAGAAGCTTAATGGAAACCGATTCTATACGATCCACATGTTATTGTCTTCCGTAGAAAAATTTCGTTTTATTCAAAAAAAAACAAAAAAAAACTTCCGTTACTTTCCGTTTGAATAGAAAACTTTTCTTTGATTTCTGGAGTTGTAATCACCTATGAAAAATCTTTGTCAAACAAGTGCATACAAAATGAGAGGCTAACTTTAAGTTATGTGTTTACTCCTTCCCGGACTACGCTAATGTTAACATTGATTTCCATAACAAGTCTCATGTTTTTTCCGCGCTCAATTTTTAAGACAGAAAAGAAATATAGAGTCTGTATAAAGCAAGCTGGTAAGAAATAGGTTTGAGGAAAGGAAGGGATAACGAAATATTTTATTAAGATGCGAAGTAGTAAGTTGAACGATCGGAGCCGTTTCTTGCATTAAACATTTATTTCACTGATCGTAGTATAGGGCTTATAACAACGTCTAGATTAATGTCTATTAAAATCTTTTAACATTTTTTCTCTGTTATCAACGTATATATGCAGATAGTATATTTAATTTGTGCTAGAAATTGAAAATGATATCTATTAGCCTGTTAGGCTTTTCGCTAAGCACGAGACTATAATTTTATCTCAATTCGAGCAGATATTGGCTTAGCTCTAATTGTAGACTAAATTCAATTATATTGCGCGATTGGGCAGAGAATGAAAATACCGAGTTAATCGAGCTCGTTAAAAACTATCTTCTTTTGTTATAGTGCATCATATATTTCTTGTTCGTATTGTTCCGTATCCGCACAAAATAGGCAAAAAGATTTCGATGAGAAACTCAATGGTCGTGGTTTCAAATCTCAAGGGCTTAGAAAAGTTCTCAGTAAAAGCCGATGATAGCATTAGAGAGAGAGGATGCTAGCGCTTTAAGACTTTAGTCTTAGAATTTATTTCTCTGATTAAATTAATTATAATAAAAATATTAACATATATATTTCTATTTTCCAACATTTTCATTATTTTTTTTTAGTTATATGTGTTTTGTAGTATTTTTTTTTTTTTTTTTTGTTGTTGAAGGTTGCCGTTGAGTGAGTTAAAAATAATAGCAAAAAAATTGCGGAGGGGTTGATTAAAATGCGCGATATTTTTATATTTTCACAATTTTTTGCCTTTTTTTTTTTTCATTTTGTTGTTTTTTTGTTTTCTTTCTTTCATGACAAATGACTTTAATGTTAGATAAACAACAATAAACAAACGTTCATTTAGAATTATTTGATAATTTTTATGTTATATTAGGTGCGTGTATATAAGCGCATTATAATCATATATAACGCAAACTTAGAAGGCTTAAAACAAAAAAAACAGTTTATCAAATGTAAAGAGTAAAAAAAATATAATAAAATACTTTTTAATGCTTTCATTCAGTTTAGGTTGTCGCAAAAAAGCTTGATGCATTACCTAATCGCCTTAATTAATTCCTCGTCGACTTTCTCCATTTACTCGATACTATTTTTGTATGAATGCTCCTCATATGAAAAACTAACTTTTCCCGCCTTACTATAAGCAACTTGCCTTATCTTCTTATATAAGCATTGGCATGTATTATTATTATTATTATTGTCAAACATGCCTATCGGCCTACGTGGACGATTAGTTAACCTTTGATTGAAAGAATATAAATTTGATTTACATCGAACATGAACGAATGGACACGCATACATTTCGTCATCCCACGAAATACATATATAACTTCGAATTTGACCTATTCTATCTGTTCGTCGATTCTTTCTTTCTATTCAATCACAATTTCCCTAAAATCATAACGAAAATGTTGCCTTAAAGACTTTCAAGTTTATTCCTATAAATCATTTTTGGGAACATTTTTATATATATATGCTTATATGAGGATTGTCGCCCAGTTTGAAATTCCGTCGGATTTCCAAGAGACATAAATAATCAGAGTTATGAGAAAATTGTATGCCTTCGTCACACACACGTGCTACACCCAGCTGGCGCAAAACAAAAAAAAAAAAAAACAAAAAAAACGCTATGTAGCACGTGTGCAACGGTGCCATACAGTTTTCTCAAACTCATCCGTAAAATATCTGAACACGCGATTATGGCAACAAAATTGCAAATTGTGGAAAAGAAAGTCCGTGATCTGCAGCGATGAAGAAGCTACCAAATAATAAGCACTTATGAATGTAGTTACAAGACATTTCTTGAGAGAAGCTTGACCAAATGTAGGTGGTTTCGATGTCAACAAAGCTGTTGAGAAAAATTTGAAATGAATTTTATCGCTGGGCGAGAATTTAGAAATGTCTTTTCTATTTTGATATGCGATAGTGGCGACTTCACACTGACCTCAGGCGGTGGACGACGGTCCATACATATATATCATGAATTAATGATTTTTTGAGCTCTTAACAGCTTTCGAGTTGATTTTAATTGTTTTTTCATAATAGAAAGTTTTTATCTTTATTTTCAAAAACGTTAATTTCATTATTTATAAATAATTTATAAAATGTACCTTAAGCG
>NW_023998427.1:1084487-1094985 GCF_014805625.2 Glossina fuscipes
ATATATATATATATATATATATATATATATATATATATATATATATGTACAAGAGTGTAGGTATGCAATCATTTCAATATCTCTCTTTATTGTTCTTTAAATGTGTTTTTGTCTTATTTTTTTTTTTTTTTTTTCATTTTTATTCAGAAATTTCTCTTCATTCCCGTTTCCATTTATTTGACTTTTTTTTTTTTTTTTTTCTTCAATACCAAACTTCTTGAGATAACTATGATTAGTTTGATATTGATTTAGTTTTCCGTATATATAGTACAACTTCGGCACATACGTTAACTTATTTAGTTTAACTAAAAACTTAATTCACTTTTCAACGGTAAAACATCACTTATTGTATGTAAATAAATTTTCAATTTCATTTACCCTTTTAACTCAAGTGTTTTATGGCTATAATTATTATTTGCAATAATATTATAATAAAAAAAAAGAAAAAAAAAAATTAATAACAATAATAACACCTGTACATCTGTTATTCCAAATTATGTAATTGTTCTTATACTTTGCGTGTGTTATCACAATAAAAAAAAAAAAAAAAAAGAGGAAAAAATAAGGAAAGAAAACTTAATTTAATAATCTGTTCTAGCAAAATAATTTGTTAAACGCATTATATATTTGAAATGTTGTTGCAATAATAACAACAATAAATATATTGTCATCCACTTACGTTCTTTTTTTTTTTGTCATTTATATGTTTGCAAAAAACTTTTCCACTAGAAATATTTGTTTGAATTGAAATAAACAAAAACAAAGTAGTTTACGTAATTTTGAAAAAAATCACAAAATGTACACATCCATCCATCCATCAACTGTTTTCTTTGTTTTTTTTATTTATTATTTATTTTTGTATTTTTTTGGCTTTTTTTTTTTTTTTAAGAAAAAAGATATGTAATCTCTCTCTCTCTCTCTGCCTCTCTCTCTCCCTTCATCTCACTTGGTCACTCTCTCTCTCTCTCTCTCTCTCTCTCTCGCTGCCGCTATATCTCTTCCCTTCATTGAGTTTCTATATACATTAAATCATAGCTTGAAATTGTAAAGAGGATCTCAAGACGTATGAGTGATGTCGATGATTTCAAGTGTAGCGAAAAAAGGAAAAAAAAAAAAACGGAATATAATCTAATTCCTGAAAATCAAAAAAAAAAAAAAAAATATATATATATATATATATATATATATATCTTACGCCAAATTGCCGTATTCGCTTAAATCAAAAAAAAAAAAAAACAAAAAGAAAAGGGACTCTGATAGTATATATATATATATTATATTTGGGTTCACCTTCTTCTTTAAACAACACCACTTTTAGAACAGCTGATTGTCTTGAGATTTAGAAATTTTCTAGGCTTCGACACAACACTATTATTTTACGTTTTTAACAACACATTAAACTATTTGAACATAATCTACACGACCACGACGACGGCAACGACGGCGACAAGTGTTAACAACGACAGACGATAGCAGAATACTACCTCGAATTTGCTTGCAAATTAGAGCAATACGTTCATGTGTGCCGTGCTTTATGTTCTGCTATTCTATACTAAAATTTATATGTATTGTGTATATATGCATTTATATGCGTTTGTGTTTGTAGGTGTACGGATGATATGATAAAGTGTAAAAGTGCACGAGAAAAAAAAAAAAAAGAAGAAAAAGTCACAAAACTAAAATAACAAAAACAAAACCAAGCAAGTTAATAAAATAAAATGAAATGAAATGAGAAGAGAAATAAATAAAAAAAACACCATAGCAGGCAGAAGCGACGAACGACAATAATAATAATACTATCGCGAAACCGTTGCGTACAATAACGAAATTTTTATTTGTAATAAACGAGCGGGTGTTGGATTTTCTTTCATTTCATTCTTTCCTTATGCATATATATGTTTTTTTTTTTTTTTTTTTTTTTATATAGATTTTCTTACGTTAGATATGTAAAATAACTCATCTCACTGCTGTATACCGTATAATCAAAAACGACAGATTGTCAATTTGAAGAGTTTTAGATTAAAAAAAAAATAAATAAAAAAAAAACAACAACAACAACAAAATACACGAAACAAAATAGAAAAACTGAATTGCTACCGCACTTTAAGCCAAACGCCGACAACTGCCGAAAATTTTTCGCAAATGAAATTTAAAAAGAACAAAAAAAAAAAAAAATGTATGTAAAAAATATTAGCAAATGTCATAGAAAAGTAGAAGAGCAAGAAATGTTGTTTAAAGAAAGAAGAGCAGCAATTTCGTACATAACATGCAAAAAGCAAGAACAAAAATGAAAGCGTATTACAAAAGCATTTTTTAACTAATAAATAACACAAACATCATTTATCTATACATGCATACATACATGTGTGTAATGAAAAATTGTTGTCAATGTCGGTATTATTTCGATTTTATTTTTCTTTTTCATCGAAGGTAACCCATTATTATATATATATAGGTAATTGGCATATATATGGCATAATAGGTATATATAAATTAAAAATTATATATTATGTATCTATACTATATGTGTAGAATAATATGTATATATAATAAAATGTCATGTCATATATAGAGGCTTTTTAAAGACTTGCAAGTAAAATAACGCTTAAGGTACATTTTATAAATTATTTATAAATAATGAAATTAACATGTTCGCGGACGTGAATGCTATAGCCTTCATTTACATTGTGACGCAAAATGACATGAATCTTGTAGCATTCAAATTTTGAAGCTAATTATTATACCCTACACTACCTCTGGTACAGGGTATATTAAGTTATTGCGATCGTAGGTAAAGGCTTAAGCACATTTTTTTATACCAATCGATTCAGAGTCATAATCTGAATTGATTTAAGCCTGTTTATCCATATGTCCGTCTGATCTCTGTCCATATATAAATATATGTTCAAGCTATAGATCGCAATTTTCGACATATATTGATAAAATTTGTTACAGAGACATTTTGACGCGTATTGGTCGACCTTTTCGATCCCTCCCCACATGGCGCGTTTTACTGAAAAGTTGTTGTTATATGAAAAAATATTAGAATTTTCCAAATTTCTCGGCAAAAGGGGCTAAGTAGTACTATTTCGGCATTCTAAATTGATATGAAAACGTTGGACCGTTGGCTGGAGCAATTTTTGAAAGCTAGCTCTCTCTCTCTCTCTCTCTCTCTCTCCCTCTCCCATATAACGAAAATTAAAGTTTATACCACAAAAAGCTATAACTTTCAATGCCCCACAATGAAAATTATATCGTAACAGTAGTTTAATATAAAAAAATTAACTATGCCAAAATTGGACCATATCGGCCTATTTTTGGGCCGAACCCTAGGTAAAAAAAAAGTCCGAATTTCAATATGTGGTGAGGGAACCTACAAAAATGAACTCAACTTTGGACCGTCTACATCTATTTTTGAATCCTGCCCTACGTAAGGGTTAACTTTTGTATTATATTAGGTTGCGTTTTGGTTCCGCTTTCCCATGAATATCCACATGAATAATATGCCTTTATATAGCAACAAAATAAAATGTTTGCGTTCGATAATAATAAAAATACAAATTGTCTTAGACAATGTAGTGTAGTTTAGGCAATTGAATGAATCGTCGGTCTTGCCCGATTATTATAATGTTCTTGCTTTTATTTAATTTTATATAACTTTAGTGTTGCTAGTGCTCAATGTCTTTTTTTTAGTCTAAGAATTCAATTCATTAGTCTAAAATTAAAATAATAATAATAATAATATATAACTTTAATATATTTTTAATAATTAGTTAAACAATTAGATCTTTATCATCGTCGTTGATATGGCGTTCATTATATATATTATGGATAAATTTACAAAATATTTTTAATCACATTTTCGATATCTAGTCGTGATAGTTGTGTGAAAATTTACAATGAATTGATTGTAAATTTTTCTATCTCATTGCAATTTTTACTGTCCGCGAACGTGTTAAAGCAATTTGTGAATTTGCCTTCACGATCGCCTTATTTATGCGCACAATGCATTAAATATGCATACAACGCTTTGTTTTACATAAATCAAAGCCGAAAAAATGTATAACAATTTTCTTATTCCATTTATATTGTAAGAGTGCTTGACGATATTCTACATTGTATTGATCAACTTCCCAATTGTCCATTTGACCAATGCATACATAAGCTCGTTGATCCCTCGGTTATGTTTACCCGTCCGGTTATCTAACTAACCATTTCTCTAGCCGAACATCGAGCTGTCAATTTATATGTTCATCCATATCCATTTATCCATTCATTTACTTGTTGATCCGTTGGTTGATTCAGAGATCCCTTCACCTTTCATTTACTTCTACTTCTTCTTCTTCTTTTTATTTTATTCATATTACTAAACGCCAATGCATCTATCATCTACACATCAATAATCAAATGGTTCTTATTTATGTATTCAAGCACGCGTCTAGTCATTTTCTCACATTGCTTTTCTTACGTATGTTCGCCTATCGGATTCTTCGCCCCCTACGTCTAATCGTTCGCGTATAACTGTATCTTATAAGCTCGCTTATGCTTCTGATTCTTGATTTTCTTCACCTCTTTTCCTCTTTATATAACTATGTACTTGTTCGATCCGATAATTGGTCATAAATTGAAACAGATCGGACAGCATTGCTATTTCAATCTGTTTCTATTTAATTTTCTTTTCACCGGAGCATAAAATTCAAATAAATTCCTCTCTCTTGTTGGGTTTCATCCACGTGTTACGGGATGAGTCTTCACGTTTCCCATTCGCTAAAGTATTTTGCTTGGAATTACTCTTCTTAGAATAAGACAACTTGACGTAATGCATTAACAATATATTTCTTGTCCAGCATCTCTCTTTGTAGATGTGCGCATATATTGTGTATTTTTCTAGGTTCGTTTGAAACGATTTAAACTTAAAAAGCAATCAAGTCTGTCCGTGAAAGTAAACAAAAACAACCAAAACAATAGTAAAACTGGTAATCGATTAACAATCGAGAGCGAATAATAGGCTAAAGAAATTCTTTTATTCGAGAATGTTTTCAATGATCATATAACCGACTTGACTGACTGACTATAAGTAAAACAAAAAGTTCTATCTTCGTTTTTTTTCATTCATGATATTACATAATATCAACTCAATGCAAAGATTGACTCATTAAAGAGTAACATTTTTTTTATCATATGTCCATAAGAATAGTTATTTAATTATTGTTACGCGCAAAAAAAAAAATAAGAAAATGCTGCACTTTCTCAAATTAAAAGCAAATTTTCTTTTTGCGGATATTTTCATTGCTTTTGTCTTCTTGTTCAAAAGTAACGAGAGCGTACGCAACAACAAAGTTTGCGTGTGCTGGTATGACGCCTGAACAGTTAATCTCCAGTATTTTTTTTTTTTTTTTTTTTTGTGTTTTCTTTTGCGTTTTAATGCAAAGACGCATAATAACTGGGAAAGAAAAAAAAAAGTAAACGAAATGCACACAGGTAAGTGTTTCGTTTATAGGGAGGTGTTGGCCAGTTGATTGTGTCTATGCATGTTTTTTTTTTTGTTTTTGTTATTTTCATTTATTATTAGAAATTTATTTTCTGTTTTTCTAGTCGAATGACTCCCATACGGTTGGTGCTCTGCTTGATTTATTTCTTTCATTTAATATATTTATGCAGTTTTGTAATGTGTGTGTAAATGTCACCGCTTTTGCACAGTACTTTTCACTTAACTGATACTCGTCTGATACTATTTTTGCTTATAATCAATTCTCGCATAATATCTCTCTAACGATAAAAGTACTCAGTGATTGCTTCATCTTAATATTTGATTCATTGGCTGACTTTGTCTATATAATGTTTTTTTCTTTTTAATACCTTAAGAGAGATTATCAACAACTGCAAATTCACTTTTCTTTTCGTCTTTTTTTTTTTTTTTTTGAACATGGCACTGTTACGTGCGAAGAGAAAATATTGTTCTTGTAATGCTCGAAACGCGTTTGTTATTAGCAATAAACGAATGTAATAAAAATATTTCGTTGATATTGTTGTCGTTATTGCTGCCGTTGTTTTAATTGTTGTTGTTGTTGTTGTTTATTTTTTTTACAATACTTTACAAGTACAAAAAACGTACGTAACGTACGCTAATTGCATAGGAATAGAAATATATTAATAATCCGTTTGCATGACTCTATCGTTGGTCAGCTTTGAGAACTCAAAATTACTTTGGCCATGTTTACCTAAAGACCCCTTCCGTCCCTTTCCGTTCCTTTTTTATATCCCCTCATCCATCCATATATTCGTTTGCTTTTCCCATTTGTCTTTTACGTGGCTACTGATCCATCATTACAATACCCTGTTCGATCGGGTATGCGTTTAATTTGCCGTTCATTCCTTTGCTTCATTGTCTCGTTCGTCATCATGCTTTCTATCCGTTAATCTGTTAATCTGTCCAAGCGTTCACTCTTCTATCCATCATTTCGTTGATACGTTCGCCTATTCATCTAATTGTCCTACTATTTAAAGTTCACATTAACAAAATTATGTTAGAGTAATATATGGATAAAAAAAAAGCAACAATTGCAACAATTTTCACGTAATGATTAGCAGTAGATGATGAGTATCAAAGTTATGATTTAAATGAAATGTAATTTTCTTACTTGTTGCGGGGATCGTCTTGATGGAAAAATCTTATGTGCATCTGCTTGATGTTAGCATTTGTCACTATTTGTCAGTTATCGGCGAAGATATTTTAAACTTTTTATAAGATTTCATTGTTTTTTTTTTTTTTTTTCCTTTTTTTTTAGAATTTTAATTATTGTGAATTATGCTTATTAAGCCCAAGAAGATATGCTTTCTAGATCGTATAGGTCTTGAAGTTAAGCCTGATATTGTTAATGGAACATTTTGTATAAATCATATCAGATCGCATATATAACTATCTATCTATCTATTCATCAAATCAGATACTATTGCAACTAGCCCACATACGATCCTATATACGAGACGATTCCAATCCGGATATAATTACAGTGTGATTACTGAAAATTGAATAAACTTCATATGCACTCCTTAAGATAAATATTTGATATTTAATGGTTTCATTCGATTCATTCAATTGGATATTCATTAGCTTCAGCTTACTACATATCTGTATCAGTAGCCAAATAGGTAAGGTAAGAATTGTGACTAGCAAGTCATTGTTCACGGATTAAAATCTCAAATGTGATAGATTTGATTTAGGCCGTAGCTATAGTGAAAGCTCAGTCGGCAAAAGCATAACTCTGATCGATTGGCCACTGACTAGTCACTCACTATCTGCTGCTATCAACAACTTCTTATCTCCTTCTTCACTTCTTTCTTTCTAGTCGTCACCGTCGTGATGCACGAATAGGCAACATCCCCTGACTGATTTGATATATTAAAAACATATATATGTATATATATATATATATAGGTATACACAAACATACGTATTTATAAACAAAGGGGTGGTTTAATTATTGGAAGACTTTTAGTTAATATTTCAGCAAAATTTTAGGTCAATATATCTATTAGTTTGTAAGCGATAGCTTCTTTGGATTTGCCAACATCGTCCTTGAAGTATACACCGATTTCATCGAATTTTTATTGCCTATGTGTATCGATGTTACAAACGATTCGATAAATCTAATATACCTTGAAATTGTTTTTTGCTTGTGGCTCCTAAAAGATCCGGTTAGGTTTTTTCATTAATCCATTGCAGCATTCTGGCCAAACGACAATTATACACACATTATTCTCATTTTTCCTTGTCTTCTAACTATAATCTTTTCTGACCATCGCCGGCCAATAGCTGATCAAATATAGGATAAAAGAAAACAAACAAAAATCCGTTAGCGAAACAAAGTTTAACTAAGCGACGGACGTTTCGAACACTGTGCTTGATTTATTTGCTCTTTCCCGGCAAAGTTGATTTATATCGAACCGAAAAGTGGGCAAAGTGAATAATTAAGCTGCCCACTGATCAATAATTTAAAGCAGAAGACGAAGAAAATGTTGTATGATATTCGAACGGTTTCGAACGAGTATAACCTATGATGGAATAATGCATAGGACAGCTGTCTCTAGGTGTTTTATGTCGGCGCACTAAAGGCTTAAAGGCTTAATCCCACTATCTTCGATGGCATATGGGGTAAGAAAACACACATTCAATGTCCCGAATATGATTAGTCTCCAAGTGCTAAATGGATATACGTCTAGGGATGTATTCCCTGCTCTGATGAGAATGACGACTGTCTCTATCATTGCTCTAGCAACATATTTGAAAATCGATTAACTCCCAATCATCACAAATCCATAATATAACTCCTGACTGGCGAATCTCTGGCTAGCCGTCGGATATTAAGCGTACAAAATTGACATTCAACTAAATTATGATCAATGGCATTACTAACTACAATTTTAACCGAGATAAGAAGCTAAATAGTTAATAATTATTTATGTTTCCAGCCTTAGTAAGACTATGTGTTATTAAGTGTCCTTTTGAAATTTCCACTCGAAAGCTTAACCTTTTTTGACCATAACCTTAATCAGAATTATTTGTCGTCTGATTATAACTTGCGCTCTTTATGGCGACTTGAAAGCTGTTTATCTCCATAGCCATAGGAGGAACATCTATGCATCTATAACAATAGATCATCAAGTGATATTTGCCGTTTTTAATGCTTACTTATTACTCTTTACTTTACTTTGTAAATTCGATCGAAAATGCAATCAAAGTAACTTAGCGCTCAAAACTAGCTTGCCTTTAGCTCGAGTCGCTCGAACGAGATGTTAAGTGAGTGAAAACATTTTCATTCTTGCGCTGGTTAAGAAAATCGTTTATAATTTACTTTTAAGTTCATCTTTCGAGGCTTTGTGATTTCTCAGTAATACGCAGAGAAACAGACAGACATTCTTGATTAAGTCAACGATTAAAAGTAGAATCGATTGAGTGGGAAGACAGCAATAGCTGTCTGGATAGCTGGATAGCAATTTATAAAGTAATTTTCTTTAAATTTATAATATAAAGAGAATTATTTATTTATTTATTTTTTTACGTTTATTTAAAATTTTTTTTTTTTTTTGCCCACCCAATAACTTAAAAACGTCTCTAGAGCTTATTGATGGGCATTACGAATGGTATGAAAAAAAAAAAAAAAAAAAACACATATCTTGGGGGATACGATAATGGTCGTCCCTGCATTACTTATCGGAGTTCATAGATAGAGCTGCGAGTACTGCACCCAATACATGCATAAAGGTCAAAGTTGTTTATACACTCAATGTTATTCAAACGTTATGCTGAATTTCGTTCGTTTCAAAAAGGAGGAGCAATGCCTATTGCATATAAAAATCAAGTATTTCTTTAAAGTTCATGAAAACTTTTAAGAACGTTTAAGATAAGTTTTTTAAAAAGAGACTTTTTTTTTGTTTTTTTTTTTTCTTTTTCTTTTTTCGTAATGTTAAACTGTTAACTGTCTTTAGTTAGAATAATTATTCTCCATTTATTTATTATTTTTCATTTTCATTTTGCTTTTCACTTTCATTACGTCATTATGTTTTCTATTAAATAATAAATAAATATTAAATAGAAATGCAAAATATTGTTCCAAAAAAAATAAATAAATAAATAAAATAAGAAACGAAACTAATATATCTAATATTTTGTATGTTGTTGTTGATGTTGCTGTGTTGCTGCTTTTATTGTTATTGTCTTTTTTTTTTTTTTTTGCAAAACCTCTCGTATATTTCTGACTAATTATTCCCTTTAAAGTATATTTCAAATTGTGTTATATAACTTTTTTGCTTTCGTTTGTTTATTTGTTTCTGCTCTTAGTATAACAAACCAACGAATATATTTTCAACTTTTCCATTCAAAATTGATTACATTCTCAATAAAATTATCTTTTTATTTAAATTTTTATGATATTTAAAAAAAAAAAAAAAAAAAATTATTATTATGAAATAAAAAAATTTTTTTTTTTTTTTTAATTTAATTTAAATACTTTTTTATATACCATATAATAATTTCTCACGCACGTATAATATTTTATATGTTGAGAATTTGGTGTTATTTTTTTTGCTTTTAAATTAATTTTTATTTTTATATATCTTTGTAACGTTTTCACAGTCACACTCGGTTGTTGTGTGAGGACCGCAGCAGATTCACTCGTATGTGTGAAGATTCCAAAGGCGTATAAGTAACTGAATTGAAATGGAATCTTTTTTCAATAACAAAATGCCAACGAATAACACACAAAACTTATCAACTTTGTCATCGTCGTCATCATACAACAAAAACAAAAACAAACACAAAAACAGCAAAACAATTATAACAACAATAACGATAACAGCAACAAATCGGTAGTATATACTTTCACACACACATACACACATACACACACACACACACACACACACACACACACATACACGCACACAGATGCATATATATATATATATATATATATATATATATATATATATATATATA
>NW_023998427.1:1094995-1132873 GCF_014805625.2 Glossina fuscipes
ATATATATATATATATATATATATATATATATATATATATATATATATTTATAGTAATACTACGATTCATATTGTAGTTGGGATTAAATGTATTCGCATGCAAAAGGATATACATAGCCTTGTAATTGTGGTAGTAGGTCGTTGCAATACATATACGCAGATGCTTTAGTGTATTCGTTTGTGTATTTTATACACATTTATCCTTACAAGCTGTGTGAGAAAAAGCTTTTTAACGTCGTAAAAGCTTTGAATGTTTATGCGTTCGTTTTTTTCTTTTAAAAATAGAACACACGAGTACATGTATATATCTATATATCTATATATATATATATGTAAAACCCCATAACGCATATAAAGAAAGCATTATTCTGTATCCTTTTGACTTATATTCCTAGTTTTTTCAGTTCTATATATATATATAGTGTATATATATACATATATATTGTATAAAATCATTTATAAGTGGTGGTAATGGTGGCTATATTTTGTTTATGTCAATGTGTTAGTGGCACAAGTGGTTTCACAATAGTCTTTTTTTTTTTTTCTTTTCTTTTTTTTTTCTTTTAGTTTGATTATGCTGTTACTTTAATTTTTTAGTATTACTTTTTTGCTTCATTCTTTTTTTTTTTTTTGTTTTCGCCTCGCTCACTTCCTTCTGTTAAATATCTAAAGAGAGTGAAGGGAAAGAGAACGCAGATCCAATATATAGATTTTACAATATTCTTTCAAATATTTGATGGCAATTGTAAAAGCGAGTGTCTGCTAAACTCTCTCTCTCTCTCTCTCTCTCTCTCTCTCTCTCTCTCTCTCTGTCTCTGTCTCCAACTTTCCTCTTGCTCTCTTACTGTCCCCATAACAGTAATTATATAAAATTTCTTTAGTCTTTTCAACGCCTAACCGCTAATACTCTATAAATTGTATGCATTCTTGATCAGTTGGAATTGCAAAATCAATTTTGCCATGGCTATCTGATCGTTAGCGATAAATATGATTACGATTTTTTTATTGGCACTCATATCGATTAGCAAAATCGTTGCTTGAGTGCGCCTAAGCTCGTGCATCTCTTTTGCAAATCATTTGGAGTCGTATTTTTACTTTAAAACTGGATGACCGAGTGGGCAAAGGATCTTGGCCAACCACTGAATGGACGTGGATTCAAATCTTAAATGCGGTAGAGTATTTTTTAGAAGCCGATACCCTTAGATGAGCGTGCTTTAACGCTTTAGTCTCAGAATATATATCTCTGGCTAAATAACTTATAATAATTATAATAATAATATTTTAAAATTTTACCAGTAAAACTATCGAATAAATTATTTTGATCCTTTTTAATTTTTGATCTTGGAAAAAAATTATTATATTGTATGTAAAGTTGGAAAAGTTTTTTGGTGATTTTTACTAAATGATACGAGGAAGACCTTCAAATATTTATAATTTTTTTTTTTTTTCTCTGCTTGGTATAATTTTTACGATATGGATGATATGGGTTCGTTTTTTTTTGTTTTTTTTTTTTTTTTTTTTTTTGTCGAATAATCATAGTTCCAAAAATTGATATAAGAGTGTGAAACGTGCCGCAAACATAACTTGATCGATTAAGTACGAAGGTGAAAAAAATGGATGCGATCATTTTGTTTTTTCCCATAATTTACCCGTAAGGAAACTTTTGCGACCCTATAAATTATAATATATACTCTTGATCAGTGTAAAATTCTGAGTTGATTTAGCAATGTCTGTCCGTCTGCGTGGTGTGTGCAGCTCGAAATTTTTGCACGCAAATTGCTGTTGAAAATGGGATAAATTGGTCGGAGGAGAGGCGTGAAATGGCGCGAAAACTGAACGCAGCTAAGTTTTTCCTAACAAAAATTCTTGGATTTTTGCCCATTAATAGGAAATTGTTGTTGTATTGTGTAGAAGGCTGAAACTTTTCACAGACTTTACGCTCTAGGTCGAAAAATTGAATCAATCGGCCGGAGATTTTATGCTTATTTATCATAAGGCAAACAAGACCGAATGCTGAAAACTACTTTGCCTACTTCTCAAATGAAGATATATTATCTGTCTAAAAATAGGTTAACTTGAAAACGATTACGGTAGACATTGGTATTAATTTTTTCTTATTAATACCAGCGATATGGGTATCAAATAAAATGACTTGGTGAGTAGAATGCGAAAAATATAGTGATGGGTATGCGAAATTCGTCCTCCACCGAATATAACTTTCGTACTTGTTTGTTTTCTATTTATTGCTTTTCATTGAAATTTTTTATACACTTTATATAAAAATCATTCCCGACGAATATATACATACATGTATATATATGTAAGAAAAATTAATTTAAAATTTATAATTTTTTCAATATCACTGTACTCCGTATAAAATGGAGAGCAGGACATTTTGTTCATAGTATGAAGGAATACGATGAAAATGTCCGTACACATGTATGTGTACGCGTTAAGTGCTTACATTTCTTCATCGATTTTATAATTAACACTTTGTATATATAGACGTCTCCCGCTTAACACGCTTAACGAGACAGTGTTACGCAAGACTATTTAATTTTTCGATTTAAACTAAAACACTGTATAGAACGACATAGTTTAAACATAGATATAACATAAATGAAAAAAAAAAATGTACACTGTATTATACCGAAATGTTATTCGCGTTGTATGCAAGCTCAGATACCGTGAAATCAATGCAAATCAATTAATTATTTATAATGAAAATTCGTTCATGAAAATATGTTTTATATGTACATAGAAATTAAAAACTAAGTTAATTTCAAGTTTTTATAAAAAAAAAAAAATATGCAAATGTGTGCAAAAAATGATGAAGACGATGAAACCGTGAAACTTTGCATGTGCCATGTTAAGGGTGGGACATCTATATTTCTAAAGCCTTTTAAAAATGTACATGAAGAATATGCATATGTATATGTATAATATGTGTAATATTTTTGGCGAATGAAATCAAATTGAAATGATCTGATCAGTTGTGTATTACGACTACGGCTTAAAAACTTCATCTTTGTTATTATACCTTACAACAGTTGCGGTACAAGAGTATATTACGTTTGTGCGGATGTATGCAGCACCTAGATGATCTAGACAAAGACCCACATTTTATTATACTGATCGACTCAGAATCAATCAATCTCAATCGAACTGGCCTTGTCCGGCAGTCGGTTCGCCTTGTATTCTTGCGTTCAAGCTATAGGTCGCCATTTTCGAGAAATTTTGATAAAGTTTGGTGCGATGCCGTGTTTTGACGCAGGAATGAACGCTAATTCGGATCGGATAGTTTTTTTAAACGCTCCCCATATAAACTCTTATGTTGAAAAGTCGTTATATGACTAAATGTATTAAGCGGAGTGCTGGTCCGTATCCCTCTTCTGTCTTCTTACTTGTTTACTGATTGGGTTAAAGTTACTAATAATAGCGTAAGCTTTAAAACCGATTAGAAGCAAAGTTCTCTTCTAACGCACAGAAAAAGCGATGCACAACCTTTTTTCTCTGGTGGTATCAACGGAGAAGAATCGGTAATCCTGGATATTCTGGACAAAAGAATACAAAATGGTGGTCGCTGAAAGACGCAGCCAAGGACTTTGGCTTGTTAAATGGTTCATTGCAGCCGATATCCGTACCATTTACGCTGCCTATATCTGGCCAAAAGTAGTATATAATCCGTATATGTAGATGGGAGCATTCAAATTTTGCTTGGAGGCCGCCAACCGCATACAGCGAAAAGTTCCGAGGCTCCTGGGTAGCGAAAGTGTGTCCAAAACTTTCGATACTTTTGAGCATGATGAGTACATCTAGGGCAACTATTTTATAGGTATAAACGAGATTTGGCCAATAATGAAGTCGTTTAACAGGACTACAAGGCTCTCTCAGCGCTCCCACCCGCACGCATAACACATTACCGCGACTCAATATTTTGTAACCGTACTGCTCGCCTCTGAAACAACCTATAAGCAATGATTTTTCCCACTGTATCTTCATTTTCAAGATCAACGTTAACAAACAGCACTCGCTCTCCCCATTTGGCTCTTCACGTGACCGTTCTTGACCTTCCCCGAGTAGCTGGTCATTGGTATAAATATACAATATACAAAATAAAGTAAACGGTATGAATGAATGGTTGGAATTGAACAATTGGCCACAGGGTGAATATGTTTTTTTCGTTTACTCTTTGTATTGAGAAATTGACCCCATGATAGCTGCAGTGTGAAAACGTTAGGTTTCTGTTGGTGACGAACGTTTTCTCTCGCAGATTTTTTGCAGTTTTTGAATGGGCTAAGCAAACTTGGACAATAAAAATTAATATTAATTTGGACATAATTAGAGAGATCCAGGCTGAACGAATAAATAAAGTTCAAGCGGAAGCGTAAGATGAAATCATTCGCTATATTTTTTAAAAAACATTGATATATACTCTGGCAAAAATGACAGAAGTGCTAGAAGAATTCCACGAGGAATTTTTATCAAACGATATATACTAAGTACAGATGTATGAGTAATAGATTTTACGAAATATATATCGATGCGTATGTTTGTTTTATTTTTATACTCTGAGGATTGGTGGTAAAAAATAATATATAATAAAATTATATCTATATCTCTAGAATATCCAATCTAAGGCTCGTTTGATGCATCCTTCATATCTTTCCCGATCTTCCAAGAATCTGGCCACCATATAAACCGATAACTAAAATACGTTTTGATTATTTCTATATTACGTTTGAATTTACGTTAGATGATGTTGTTAAGTAAATTAAAAATTTGGAAAAGAATTCCGATTGAACCAATGACATACGTCATCATCATTAAAATGAGTATGAACATTATAGTTGGACAGGGGCAACTATTAGATACCTTATATTACGTCACCTAAAAAAAATCTTCATTTATTTTCGTGATAAAATTCTACTTTTTTTCATATAAAGACGTGCTTTTAATAGGAGGAGTTGGTATACGAAAGAGCGGCCCAACGCTTAAGCTGACGTGATCTAAATTTAGGAATACCAATCTTGTTAGCAAAAGCCATGCTATTATGCGGCTTAAGGTATTAAAAATTAGACTCTATTGCTGCACAAAGGTTTCTTGCCCTTGAGTCCCCTTGCCCCTTGGGGCGGGTCATAAAATATTGATCTACGCAGTGCAAATATGCTAAACTTCATTTCTATGTCCACTTATTGCGATGGACCACAGTTCGTAATGCACTATATACATTATAAAAAGTAAAACTTTTTGTGATATAACATCTTGCATGTCGTCAGAATCCTTATACAGGGTAGGGTCCGAAAAATTGACTTACGTAATCCAAAGTTGATGGTGTTGATTACAATGTCAAATTACGATTACGGAACAATTGTCAATGTGAAATGTTAAAAGCGGTACCGTTTTGCCACATAAAGGGATTGCTTTCGTAGACACGGTTCAGTGGCAAGAAGGATCAATTTTACATGTTGTTCAGTAACATACTTTGAAAATTTCAGTTCTTTTCATGCAACGATTTCTTTAAAATAAGGCATAATATGGGGAGTGGTCATAACAGTGATCCGATCTAATCCATTTTTAACAGCATTCTTGGATGGATCAAGGTAGTGTATCAAATTTGGTCAAAATATTTCATGGGTTGCGCTACCCGTACGATAAACGCAAATATACATGGACAGGCAGACAAAACGATTCTGAATTGATCGGTATAATAAAAGGCGAGACTATTTTATCGGCCCTGTTATCCTTTCACATATATCCGTACAGTTTGAATATACCTTATACCTTATAATTGGCGTAGGGTATAAATGATAAAAATGATTGTTCGGATAAAGTCAATGTGTCAGTGTGTGAACGCGCCCGAAAAATGCACTTTAAAGACAATTTACCGTTTTCCGGGACGAGTTGATATTAGAAGATTCTATGATAATTGAAAAAAGGCCGGCGAATGCGATTTTATTTTGAACCAAGCATATCATTTTGATTTATTTTAGCATCACGTAGTGCCTACATCTAGAAGATTATCGATTAATTTGAACAATCATATTCATATTTATATAACGTAGCATCTTAAAGGTGTTTAAGAACACGAATAAGTGCATGTTAAGTGCATGCTCCTTTTTAAGGGACGCTAACATTCTCTGCAATTTCTTCAATGGCGGCTGCGTGCTTGTTAACGAACACAAGTATATGTGTAAAATATTTTATCGAGTTTTAAATTGGAAATTGATGCCAAAGAATATTCATTCAATCTTTAAAAGCTTTGCGACAAATTTTTATGGGTTTTTTTCTATTTTCGTTATAATGCTTTTATTAGTTTTTGTTAAAGAACTGTCTCCCTTTGCTCTTTCCAAATATTTTTTTTTTTTCAATTCATCTCCATACGTAAGTAACATTCTTATCGATTAGAGATAATAATATTAAGAGCAAATTAAACATAAGCATTGGTTGAGGAAATTAGGCTCGGAAATACCAATTACATTACAGGCTATTATTGTCTACATAACTTAAAGAGAGTTCACTTTCAATGATTTATTTAGATAAAAAATTCTTAATTTTTTTTACACAAAGCATAAAGCATTCAAGCGAATGCAAAATTCTTGATGGGAATTTTAATTGGGTTTAGGTAAAACGTTTACACGAAAGATAGCTTTCAAGTTTTATCTAGATTAGTCGAAATTAAGTACAGTTCCTCAACGAAGGGCACTCCCCCTTGCTACTTTTCGTTTAGAATGTGTATCTAAGCGAAAGCATTACTCTATCGCGCAAAGTAGAGATCTTTACCGGGACGTGACCCTTCGGTAAGTTGTATCTTACCTGGTCTAACGAAGATGGGCCAGTCGCTCTTAACAGAATGTAATTTTCCTTTGCTATGTCCCCAACACTCTGTCTACACTTTATCACAGGCAGTATTCACAAATAGCCATCTAAGGGAATGTACATTCTTCCATTTGTTTTTAACTTGACTGATTCGCCTTATAAGAGTTGCTTCTTTGAAAAGTGTAAAAAAAAAAAAACTTGAACTATAATGCATTTGTATATCGATATCGTAATACGTAAGCATTTGGGCGATGATTAAACATTAAAATTCACTAACTTCTCATTTCATCTAAACAGTGACACTTCTACGCTAGTCAAACCCTTTCAAATGTAGTTGACAAATATTTGATTGTTTAATGGTTCACATGTCATCACTTGGCTCAGTCGAAAGAATTTTGCAAAAATGTGCTCAATTTCAATAAATGAGAAATGAGTATTAAATTAGAGCATTTAATGTAGAGGATAGTTTGAGCAGCCGTTTTCAAATTTTATTTACATAAAAAAAGTTATTCATTGCATTCATGCATGCTTACGCACATACAGCACGTGTATGCCATGGAAAAAGATAATGTCACATAGCTCTATATATATATATATATATAAGTGTGCTTGCACACTTAGGCTTGGTGTCTATTTACATTTTTCTCTGCTTTCTTCACTTTGTTGCTCAGTTTATTATTTTGTAGTCGTTAAAAAGAGGAAAATGGATAATTAAATAAAAACAACTTTTTAATTCGCGCATAACACACGAATGCTTCCGAAAGAAAGTTTTTAACTTAAATTGCTAAACTTTTGAATGTCGGAGACGTAAGATTGTTTGTTACAAAAAAAAAAAATAAAAAATAAAAAAAAAATAAAATAAATAAATAAATAGATAAATAAAATTTAAAGTAATTACGAAAAAGACAAAGCTGCTTAGCAGCAGATACAGATCCATTCCTTATCTATATGAAAGGGACTAAGCTTATAAGCGGAGGAAACTTGATTTTCGAGCTTTTTTTTTTTTTTTTTTGCATTAAATTCTTATAACGAAAATGTTCCAACTTTAAATAACCAATTATAGGTATGAAGATTGGCATATAAGCCCAGGCTTCAAGAATTCTTTCCAATTTTCATTCGTTACGCAGCAAAATAGCTAATCGTTTGTTTTCCAAATAACAAGTAAGAAGGAGACGAATAAGACGAAAACCGAAAGTTTTTTATTAAGAATCTCCAGAAGGGGAGTGAGTATGAGTTTTTAATCAGTCGCCAATGATCCGATCGATTGTTGCGACAATCCAACTTGAGAGTACATTTTTGTGCCCATTTGACTAACTAATTCAACAATATCGCCTGTGTTAAGTCCATTATAGGCCCTGCAGGGCTACCTAATCGATAAGATAAAAAGTCACGACTACCAAGTCGGTTTTCGCGGATTTAAATTCAAGTTCGACCCTCTATCTGTTTCTCATTGCCCACTTGTTTCTCATAACCGCTGCACTACAGGTGTAAGCGACATGATTTCTCCAATGATTGGTCGTATTAAACAAAAGAAAATAGAAAACAAAGGCCAATTAATTCCTGGTCTTTCTTTATTTACTTTTTTCTTATCATTATTTCGACTAATTGTCGCAGATTTTAATCTCAAGTGAGCTAGAGTTTCCAATAAAGCTAATAGCCTTGAGATGCTAGTGCCTTAAGATTCTAGTCTCAGCATTCATTCTCTGGCTAAATTAATCATAATAATAATAAAAATAATAATAACAATATTTTATACCCTACACTAGTTGTGATACCGGGCATATTAAGTTGGTTCAGGTATATCGAACACCGAGAAAAACTTGAAATAGATCCGGGTTTTATTGCACCAATCGATCCGGAAATTGACTCCGAATTGTTTTAAGTTTGCTTGTTTAGCTGTCCCTCTATCCGTCTATTCACTTTGTATGCTTGACGTAAGACGAACGTTACTAAAAATGATTCGGATTGCACTACTTTTCCGACCACCTCCCATAAAACGCCTTTTTTTGAAAACTTTTATGAATAATTTTAGGGAGGTGGGTGTATGGTATATAATAGAAGCCAATAATATTCTTTTTCTTTTTTTTTTGTTATTATTATTATTATTATTATTATTATTACTATTACTATGCGCAATATTATCGTCAAAGGCGAAAGTCTGAAAGCAATAGTCTCTGAGGGTGATAACTTTATTCAAAACTCTCAAGCGCACTTGAGACCACACTTTGAAACCGTGACCCTTGAGCTGTTAGCCGAAATCTTTAGCCTGCTCGGTCACTTAAGCCGATTTTAAGCTTAACGGGTTCGCAGTGCGCATAATTTTAAATTTAAAACATATTTCAATTCGATTACGAATCTGTTATTAAATTCCACTTTTTAGATATATCAAAATCCTATCTACGAACGTGATTAGTGTGACTAGCAACGAAAAAAAAAAATAAATAAAATATTAAATCGCTGCGCAAGATGTTTATCAGCATCGAACAAGGTCAAAGACGAAATTAATTTACATAAAATTGTTATTTCGTGTTATTAAATGTTGTCAGTCGATGGTGCTGCGCTATGTATTTTGTTTTGTTATTTCTCCTAATGTTAATTGAATTTACTTGTTGTTATTGTACACAATATGTAGAATTAGAAATATATATATATATATATATATGTACAGTTAAGGCATAAACGTCCAAATTTATGTACGTCGTTAGCAGATTCATCAGAGGATTACCCGTGTAGTAAATACATGCATATACGAAAAAGAGCTTTTAGCTTCTCCGTCTCACTCTCCATCACTCTCACACGATTAGATCTATTTATGTGTCTCACAAATATGCATATATTGTATATAATTGCATCCGTTTTTAAGCACAATCTTCTAACAAATAAAACGTTTGTCTTTCTTTTTTTTTTTTTTTTTCTCCTCATTTCGCTTCGTCTTTACTTATTTACTTAGACACAATAAATTCATTAGCGTCACATCTATTGTAGCGTATAACCAGCGGACATTACCTAATTTCGCTTTCCCAGCTGAGAATAATTCATGTTTTGTTTGAGATTTAATTTATAGTTTCGCGCTATTCCTGATGTGAGCCATTCATGTATTGTAAAATAACCGATTTCCGGCACTGTTGCGTTTAATTAATTTTTCATCGAAAAAAAATATAAAAAACAAACACTCTATGTAAGACGTGAAAACGTCTTCCGAGAGCGCATTTGTGTTTGATGTATACAGTTAGAGGTATATTAATAGCACACACACACACACACACACACGCACATACACACAATTTCACTATAAGAGTAGAAATACAAGAATTTATGTAAAGAGATTTACAAGGAAAATCTAAAGAAAAACATATAAAGAGATTATTGTGGGCCATGACGCACCATTAAATACCCTACAACACCGTACAAAAACGATGCAAATTCTTTAATTTGTCTTCGGGTCGTGCCTCCCCCAAAATGTGTAAAAAGAGGTGTGTCGATCTAACTAACTCTAATACTGTAATAATAATCATAATTATATTCGTCGTTGTGACGAACACATGCCGTCGTACCAAATTTCATCAAAATATCTCAAAAATTGCATCCCTGTATTTTGAACACATGAAAAAGAGACGGACAAACAGAGACAGAGATGTTTAAATCGATGCGGAAAGTGATGCCGAAACAATTGCCGAAATAAAAAAAAATATTCTAGATGCTGATGACGATATGTCCACACAAACTTTATACACTTTTGCATTGCGCAAATGACGTAGGGTATAAAAATGTACATTTTTCTTTTTTTTAATTTTAAATTTTGAAATTTATTGCAAATTTCACATAAATGAAGGAACTTCCAAATGTTTAGGTAATGGAAACGAGTAAAATTTTTATGTTTAGAAAAATTTGTATTAATATTTTGCTTTAAATGTTGTACTATTTAGATGTCCGTGACTGTATTTATATATTTCGTTAGTGCAATTAACGATAAAATCATTTTATTATATTGCGATTTAAATAATATTTAACAAGTAAGTAGACTTGTTCTTGGAAAAGTTTGGATGACTTCGAAATTCTTCACCACAAATACTACGCAGACGGTGCGCAGACGGACAGACCGGTACAGACGAGCAGACAGACATGGCCAAGAATTTTTTGAAGCTTGTTTCTTAACGCGTTATAGAGATATTGAAAAAAAAAAAAAAAAAATTCAAATTTGATTTTCTATAATGTTGGGTGGGCGTGGTCAAGTTTTTCCAGATGCCATAGCATCGTCCAAAGAATATACGTTCACATGTTTGTACATTAATCGGTTGTAGTTTATGAGTAATAAACAAAAAACCAATTTTTTTTTAATCCTTTCGAAAAACGGAGGTACTGTAGTACTGTAGGAATTTTCTTCGACCGATTTGGGCCATATTCGATATCAACCAGCGTACAAGAACTAACTGTAAATGTTTCCGACAAACTTGAAGTCGATAGCTTCAGTTTTGCAACAGATATTACACAGGCAGACGGACATGTTTAACACCGTCACGCGTTCAAGAATAAAAGATGAATTGACTCTGGTCAAGAATGAATATACTTTGTAGGGTTGCTGAAGCCTCCTTCTAGGCTTTGCAAATGATTTGAAAAAACGAATATACCCCTGATCAGTGACACGTATAAAGTGTGTCTCTATGCAGTATTAATGACGAGAAAATTGAATATGTTCAGATCAAGAGCTTGAAATTTTCACCTTTAGGTAAGCTTACGTAACGCTATTTCCGAAAATCGACATTTTTTAAATAGATTCGCTTAACTAAATGCAGGACAAATTGGTTTGTTTTTGTATTCGCTATCACTTGTGGTGCAGAGTATGTTACGTGCGTATCACCTAGAAGGGCGTAAGACGGGCTAACCTTTTATTATACCGATTAATTTACAAATGATTCTAATCATTTGCGGTCGATCTGTCGGCATGTCTGCCTGTATTTTTGTGTTCAACTTGCAGGTCGCAATTTTCGAGATATTTTAATGAGATTTATTATATTGGCATACATTGACCTAAGATTCAAAGCTATTGAATATGGTTCCGGTGCGTCCATTTTTGCGACAATTTGCCATTGGAAAAAAGCTTTCAACTTTCAAAATTTCTTGATAAAAATCGTTAAGTAATAGTAGTCTAATCTGAACATTCTGAACAATTGGTATAATTCGAAAACCGAATCGTCATATGGTAAAAAGATATCATTTTCAATCTTCCCGAATTTAAACTATTATAGGTCTATTTTTTGGATAAACCCGCTTATAACGATTCTCGGGAAATGTAAAGCCTTATATGCGAAAAAGGCTTCGCTTTTAATGTTTTATGACGCAATATTGTTTATAGTTTTTATCTGACATAAAACTTCAGTGGATCAGATTTGAATCAAATTTCTCATTAACTAGCAAGCGCTTGAGGAAATTGGATTAATTGTCAATAATTTATGATGAAAATTTGTCCACAATAATAATTAAGGGAAAAAATTAACGTTAGGGATCCCAAACAATCAATTATTATTAAAACCGGGCCCTTATAGATCAGAGAAGATCTAATTTTGTACTGTTTTTATAACGAAACTTAATAAATAAATTTTTTTAGAAATTAAAGAAGTTTGCTAAGTTTGGATCACGTGTATGTCATCCAATGATCGAACTTGCCGGACTATAATCTTCTTAATTATTTATATTCAGTTTTGTATTGAGAGAAGAGCGCTCAAATTGTTCTAATAGTTTAATTAATATAATTGAAGTGAAAATATTGTTTTTTTTTTTTTTTTTTTTTTTTGTTATTTGCAAATATCGTGCGTTTCTTATTAACAATTTGATGCTAAATAGAATTATATTTCAATAAAATGTATTCGATGTTGCTTTAAGTAAATAAATTAAATATATTTCTGGACGAAAACAAAAGAGAGAGGCCGGTAAGCGTAATGCATATAGAGTTTGTTTTACGTTTCTATATGAAAAGGATTATGAATTTTTTTTTATTTTTTATTTTTTTTTATATACATTACTGAAGGATGAGGGTTAAACTCATTTTGTCAAAACGCCCAGAGAGAAGCATTAGAGAGACGTCACAAAGTATATATATTTTTTGATCAGCGTCAAATTCGAAGTCAATTTAAGCGTGTCCATCTGTCCGTCTGTATGAAGTCTGTTATAAAAGTTATCGACTTCAAATTTAGCAAAAACATTGGAAGTCTTTGGACGCAGGTTGATAATGAGAATGGGCCAAATCGTTCGAAGGGCACGGCCACTGAGAACATCTCCATTTTTCAAATAAATAAAAAATTATTCTTTAAAAGATTGATTGATCGATCGATCCTAAGTGATTTTACGAGATGCAATCATCCGCACAATCTTAATATAACTTACCGTTACTACCATTGACAATAAATGGAATTTTTAATAAACTCTATGATGATATTGATGTCGAATGGCATAAGCAGACATTGTACATAGACGTAGAAACTAATAAATACTGGATGTAAAGTAAGGAAAGTGATTGTCTTATGGTAGATTAAAATAACTGACAGTACTTGCCGGTACCTTTTGATTAGTGTATATTAAAACATATGAAACTATAGGATAGGCATAATAATAACGCAAAGACAAAGAACTCTTACATATTGATTCATATTAATGTTCCTTGGCAAGACGCATTACGGTGTTGTTGACGCCTGAAGTTGGAGGGATCTACTGATACTAACAGTATGTTAGCTCTCTACCTGTATGTAATATATGTGCAAAATTATTATTTAAGGTTTCTTTTAAAATACATTATATGGGTAAATATAGAGGGTGTTAATGATAATCCGGTTTAGTCGACCTCCAACGCTTCAACAATATATGAAAAATTAAAGTTTAAATAAAAATTGTGCAACACGAACGATTTTACGCAATTTAATGCCATAAGTGATAATTGAAATGCTAATAATCGATCATGAATTTTTCAATTTCTATAAAAAAAAATTATTTTTGCTATTGAAACGTTCTCCTCTCTTCTTCTCATCTATCTACTAGCATACAGTAAGCAATTATTTATCCGTTTCTTCAGTTTACAACGTAAATACATCTGCGGATGAATGGATAATGGATAAGAGTGCAAACATTGAATATAATGGTTATCGTAAAAGGCAAACAATTCACTTATTAGGTATGGCTTAATTGCCTATCTAATTATTAATTGCACTCTATTTACATTTGCGGCAACTAGGCACAATAGTATAAATTAATATTTTTTAGATGGGAACTTTTCAATTATCATCGATTGAGAAGTGAAATAAAATGTGATTACAATTTTTTTTGCATTTTTCTTTTCTCTTCTTAACAGAAGGAGCCTTTATTAAAATTTACTTTGTTTCATTTTTACGTTTGCAGAACAAAACTTGGTAGCAAAAAATATTCTTTCCTAAAAATTCTCCGGCATATATTAATTATTTAGCTAATTGATACGTTGCCATCGCCATTAATCTACTGTTTTGACATACGCATACTATCTGATCTATTTCATTGCAATTTCCATCTCAAAGAAAACTTCAAGCATTACTTTTGAAAAAAGTCGCTTAGAAATATCCTATATATCTTACGCTACAGTTTTGCAATTGGCTTCATCATAATATAGGGAAATTTGAAATTTGCTGCAATAAGAAGTGGTAGAAAAACAATAGCATCCCATTCAAGTATTCTATATTTATGTAGTAAGGCGGTTAAACATTGCCACCCTACACCAATTGTAGTAGAAGGATATATTAAGTTTGTGCAGATGTATGTAACATCCAGAAGAATTTGAGATTATTATTACCGACCTATTCAGTATCACTTTCTGAATCGGTCTAAGCTTGTCTGTCCATCCATTCGTTCGTCTTGTTCTCTTATGTTCGTTCAGTCCACAGGCCGATGCTGCTGAGATATTTTGATGAAATTTGGTTCGGTTTGGCCTAAAGATGAATGCAATTGAAAATGTTTCGCATCGGAGCACTTTTTCGAACACCCGTAGGCTGTTGGGACGTGGCCTACTACAATGCTTTTACTCGTTTCAACATTTTTTTTCCAAGATTATTAAAAATTTGAATTTCCATTTCATACAAAAGCTATGCATTTTTAAATGTAGCGTTATATGGGCCAGGGGTCATGAAACTGATCTAATTCACTCTACGTGTACAAAATATATGGCAGTTTGTCTATATTTGATAAAAAATAATTAGACAGATGAACACACAAATATACCAGCAGATATGTTTAAATAGGTTTAGAAAGTGACATTGACCGTATTGGTCTAATCATAGATCAGTCTATCTGAGATTCTCGCAGGTGTTATGTGCGTACGACAAATCTATCATACTATCATAATAAATGTAGGGATAATAATAATGGATAGACTAATTAGTTGTCATTAAAAGAACACTCTACACATTAAAATTTATTTTCGTTAATATTCCTCTTGTATGTTGAGTCGTCCGCCCTGCTGAGGCTGCGATTAACTTATCCCAATAAAACTCTACAAATTAATGTTGCGAACGCCCCGCAATTCCTGGCGAGCAATGACTAATTACAAAATATGGTTTATGAACTTGCATCAAAGACAAACTATATATAAATAAAATTTTCTTTTTTTTTCTTTCTTTATTTTTTCATATATATATATTTGCTGTCTGCTTTATAATAATAAGCAAATGCGCCAATAAATAATTAAGAATAACTCTTAAGTTTCAATTTCAATTTCTCTCCCCATATAAAACGTAGGAGCGGACAAGAACAGACGTGAATAAGTCTTATATCCATTGAAAATATATACACGCGGTCCTCGTCTAATAGCAGCAGTCGTAGCGCGTTTTATTGGAATTATGTAATATGAAACCTCTTCTATTTATTTATTTAAACTAATACATACAACATATACAATAATGTAATTAAACTCTGATAGATAGTACAATATAAATCGAGGCAATGTGTACCGTGTGACTGTAATCGTAAACAAGACTAAAAAAAAAAAAAAAAAAAGAAAAAAGGAAAAGGACTACATTTTCATATTCTATAATATTTCGTGGGCGATTGATTTCTCCTATTTTTATTGAATCAAACTCAAAATTCATATAATGTGTGTGTGTGTGTGTGTGTGTGTGTGTGTGTGTGTTTATGTGTGTGTCTATTCTAGTTTATGAATAATGAGAAAGAAATATGCAAAGCAAAGGTGCTCTCAGTTTTTGTTTCGTCCGCTTTACGGTCCTATTCAAGTTAGTTTGAAGGCGATTTCTTCATTTTTGCAAGCGAGAGAACGTTTACTACAGATCGACATAGTTGGGCAGGCAGACAGATGGACGACGAACAGATGGGTATGCTTACATGCGTTCTTCCGCAACTTGTTTATGCGCATTATAACCGTATTGGAAATAGATTTAAATCCTGATGCATTACACTATTGGACAATGGTCAGGCGTGCAGGTATTAGAGCATTACCCATAGAACATACGTTCATATTTTGATAGGTTTATGTGTTTATGAATAATGAGTAAGACACCAATTTTTTATAACTTTTGAAAAGCAAAGGTGTTTTCAATTTACGCAGTACTCCTTTACGTAGTCTACTTCGACCAATTTGCCCCATTCTCAATACCAATCACCGTACAAGGATTCTAAATGTTTCTGCCAAATTTGAAGTCGATTGCTTCATTTTTGCGACTAGGAAAATATGTACGTATAGACACAGACGGACATGCTTAAATCGATTCAAAATTTAATGCTAATTAAGAATCTACCTAATTTGCGGGATCACTGAAACTTCCTTCTGGGCGCTACAAACGTTTTGACAATGTGAAAAAAATCGCATCCAATATCATGAATATCACGATAAACAACATTCGCATCAAATTAAGCACAAACTTTATATCTCCATCTCCATCTCGATCTCTATCTCTATTTTTCTCGCTCTATCTGTTTTGGTCTGAATGTAAAACTTGAAAATTTTTTGTCCATGAAATACCGAAAGACTAGTAGCCATTAAGCCGGACAATTTTATACGCGAACCCCAAGAAAAAAAAAAAAAAAAAAAAAAAAAAAAAACTCAAACTGACTGACTGGCTAACCTAATGTTTCATTTCATTGCCAATTGTAAAATTTTAATGGCCTTCGATTTTCGCATACCTTATACGAATATCTTTTATCTATTGCTTTTCGAATGTATTAATAGTTAATAGACAACTACATAATGTATACAGAGTGGATCAATTAAATTGGAAAAATAATATAGTCCATGCTTTCTCTCTTCTTCTTTATTTTATTTAATGGCCATTATTTTGAATTTGCTTTAACATTATGCTTTAAATCAATTCTAAGTGTGCTTGAATGTGAACATGAATCTTTTTTTATTCAGTTCGTCTGTACGATAATCCATTTCGTTGTGCGATTTTACAAAAATCTTTCTCCTACCGGTAAAGTATGCATATTAAAATTTTATAAAATCGTTTTGTCAAATTTATGACTGCAGTCATACGTATATATATATTATACATATATACGTATATATATATATTTTAGCAATATTTTTACATATTGTGAAAATGAAAAATATATTTTATGTGTAAAGAAAATATCTTTTTAAATTATGCCGACATTTAGCCAATAATTTGAATTATTACGTGTACCTATCAGAGCTAGGAGAGTATGTGAAAATGTATATTAGTTTTGTGCTATTTCGTTAATGGGCTATTGATGAAAATTTCATTGAATATATATGATCTTAAAATATCTGAGATCCGATTTAGCCGCCCAGCTTCGCCCAGCAGCGCCCAGTGCTTCATCTACCGATGTATCGGAGACCTTGCGCTACAATATATCATACGTGAAAAGGGATTAGCATGCAAAAGCCATAATGAAATTGTGTGTTAATAACTTGCTTGTAAAAAGTTAATATAAACCAAAGATTTCATCGACAGTCGATAAAATAAGGCGACAAAATAGGATATTGCGGAATTCCCATTTTTTAGAGCATCATATGTAATACAGAACTATCCTCATCATATCATCATCCTACTGCAACTACGTGCAGCTTATTTTGGTTTTAACCGTCGTAGGACTGTTCGTGCGCCAAGATATAAAACTTCTCCCACATCCCAAAAAGCAGCTACCTCAGCTAAGACATGCACGCATAACTCATACGCCTTCATTCCTCTTATAGCGGCACTGCGAACATGCCCTAAAATGGATTTAGATGGCAGCCTTATACACAAAAGGATATGGACAGACTTACTACTACATTGGTTAAATAAAATTGGTATGAGGGTGTCGTTACATAAAACGAAGTCCAATAGAGACACAGAGAGGCCGGGTTACACAAAGAAGGGCTCACAAACATGGCGCCACAACACCAACGTAGCGAAACATACTATTTTTTTTCACGGTCTTCCATGGACATCGTGGGCCGAATGAGATCGTAGGCAGGACGGGTATTGAAAGGCTCAGAGGCACAATCGATGCCCGTGCGGTAGGTTAGGTTACGTCTATCAGTGTGTTTGTTAAAGGATAAGTACGTGCTGTTATTTCAGTTGTAACAGTCAGAAGGAATGTCAGTGAGCCAATTATATAGAATCCCTCCCACATTTCACGAACTAGCCAGTCTATTACACGCCTCGAATCTTTCTAAAGTGGCATTTCCAAGTTGACCTAAAATTTATTGTAGTTAATAGTTTTCGATACAGAGGCAGGACAGACAGGCATGAACAGTATCCGTTACATAAAAGTGGCAGATTATTATTAATCGTGCATATGAGACCAGTATAGAGAAAAACTGTGAAAATGTTTGGATTTGGAAAATGGATCTGTAACAGAATACACGCACAAGCGAAAATATTGGTGCTGTTAGTGAATGTGTCGAAGAAGATCCAAATTTATTCATTACATGGCGCGTGCAGTACGCGGCATATATTGTATTTGGATTAGCATCCGCCCTACTAAAAATCACAACCTAACGATACTAGCATAATCTTAGTGAGATTTGGATAAATAAAAAAGTACTTTACGTAATAATACTATTACGACCATTACATAAAGGTGTAAGTTAATATTTTCATGTCAAGTATTGTTAAATGAAAGAAGTCAAATTTTATTTGAGGGCAGAAAATAGCTGACGTTGAAAGGAAAGATCAATCAGGGCAGACGTGCGTCGTTGGCGACAAGACAAAAAACCGAGCCTAGTAAAAGATAAAGGTATGAAGGTTAACAAGTTTTTTTTTTAAATAGTCAAGTGTCCATTTTTAATGCTTTTCTTAGAAAACCGATTGGCCAAGAATTTTTCATGCGGAGTAATTAACATCGTTTAAAGTTCAGGTAAGTATGGAAATAATTTTTTTTGCTTGGAGCCAACTTTCAATATCTATCTACATTCTTAAGTGTATATACGGAAATAATTGAAACATTTGTTTAAGCGCCACGGTGTGAGTTGATCAATCGAGGCCAATTTTACTTTAATGTTTTTTCGCGGACAGATGGTAAGTTATTGATAGTCGTATTATGAATTTATTGTTTTGTTTTTTTTTTGTTTTTTTTATTTTAGTGGCTATAAAAATTTGAACAGCATGGGCAGTGTTTTTCGTTGATAGCAAACTAAATTGCTGCCTATGGCTCATGTATAGGTGAATACAGCTAATAGGTTTATCTGCACTTTTTCGTCTTCTTCTTATATGTGGAAAATTTCCTTGATTGTTGATTCAATTAAAAATAATATGTGCTCACGACGGGCGATACTTATGCAGACTGTTTCATTGTGTTGTGTATGCTAAAGAAAAACTACACATTCAGCAACTTTGAAGAACATGCTGCTGTCTTACCTATTTACATGCTCGTTCATAAAATTACTATTTGAAGGACTTGGATTGCAACAATAAATTCTTGTTAACATGAGTATAAAAAACCAAAAAAAAAAAAAAAACAAGGAAACCTTAGAAAGATTAATTAAATTTTAAGTCTTTAACCGTTCATGTCTGAATGTAATGAGCATAATTTTTGTAAACGAAAAAATCTGGACTCTGAAAATGAAGTGCACTCCCATTTAATTACTGAGCAGTCGAAAAAGCCATTTAAGGTCTTTTTAGGCATTATTTTTTTTTTTTTTTTTTTTGTCTTAAAACAACAATTAAATCAGTGACATTCATTCGACCATTCTTTCGTCATCTCACTGCCTCTTGTATCATTGTCTTTTATGGGAAAATGTCTTCTTTTTTGTTTTTCTTTTTTGGTGGAAAGATTTTCAAAGTATTAAATTACAGAAATTACATGTTATCTTAAGCGAGACACTTTGTTAAATGCGCAAGAAGTGGAGCACTTGAGAAATATGACAAATGTGACGAGTGATTTTCATTTAATTTCGCAAGTTACAGATGTTCCAGATGCTTCAATCAGTTAATCAGTCAATGAAAATGTGCATGTAAAGATGAAAAAGCGCTATAACGGCCTAAAGAAAATTTTTTTTTTCTTAACATTTTTTGTAGGATGAAAGAGAAGAGGATGGACAAATAATGGGCGAGGAAGTCATTATTCTTACTATCATTATCATAATTAATTTAGTCAGAGAAATAAATTCCAAGACTAAAGTAAACAAGTACGTTCAAGTAGACAACGCTGACGGTTAAATACTCTACACTACTTCGCCTAATGCATTTATTCACCTATTTTGATAATAGTACGCCTAAAATGACATAATATTTTCAAGCAAAAAGGAAGAAATCCTTATAAGCGATCGTATCTAAAAAGTAGACCTACGTGGTCCAAATTTAATAGGTATGATTTCTATTCTAATTTACCATTTTGAACTAATTTTCACCATCATCTATTAAAAATTGTACCCTTTTTCACAATATAAAGATTTAGTTTTATAGGTAGGAGTGGTTATATGGGGGATGATTCAAAAAATTGCTCCATACAAACAGAAATTCTCGCATCAATTCCGAATGTTCAAATATGTATATAGAGTCAATTTTTTAATGAGAAATTTTGAAAATTGCCATTTTTTTTTTTTTTTTTTTTCGTATAAAGACTTTTCGAAATAAGGCGACGAGTTTTCGAAATAAGGCGTTATATGAAAAGTATTCGAAAAAATGGACTGATCTAAATGATTTTCAATAGCGTTCGTTCTGGGATCAAAGCGTGTCAGTATACTACATTTTTTCAAAATATCTTAAAAATTTGCGACCTGTGTTTTGAATATAAGTTCACATGGATGGACATTGATTTTTGTATAATCGGCGTATTATAATTTACATGTTGCGGAATGGTACAGAAAATGAATTCACGATTAAAATTAAAATTTTCATAACAAAGTTTGGGATCTTTTGGCAGAAGCTACACTAAAGCATCTCAAGACAAGAGAAATAAATGCTCAGCAGGGATATAGGATAATAAAGTGAAAACCAGAGACCAGAATCTATAAGTACACCCTTGACAATTATATAAAATAGTCTACCATTCCAAGTTAACAACCAATCTTAAACAATTCTATCCTATAGGCACTGAAGAATGAAATTTTCACGTACACACAACTCTTACTTCACTCTGATTAGCAACAACAAAGAACGATGCGGCCTCATGCGATAATATTCAACCAGGAAGTCCTGTATCAATAAAGTAGCTAAGGCAACGAAATAGTCCAAGAAACCGCATTTATACCGTAGCGCCTTCTTAACACCACCGTCTGTCATTATCAAATTTGTCCGCTCGTTGATCTTACATCCATCAATTAGAAAAATGGAAATATTTTTGCGGAAGATGATGGTATCGGATGTCATCAGAAAATATCGCCGCGCACCGTCTTTTCATATCAATTAAATCCAGATAATATAATTGGCAATGGTACCAAACAGAATGCTACGAATGTTATGCTCTTGTTGTTATGCATGTTTAAGTTACTCTGGAAGCTGAAAGTAAGTTGTTTTCATACTTCATAAGTACGTCTTCGTAATTGTTAGGGTAAATTTTATGGTTATATGCAATTATGTTATATGTAAGTATGTATCGATAATTTTTCTTGCTTAAAACGAATGTTGCCTTAAGTCCTTGCAAAAATATTGCAATTTTCGTTATATTAGTTAAACTAAAAGGCATTGATCTGCTTAACGAATATAAATGATATTATTTGATCCAAAAAGATAAAAATTATATAGTAATACAAGTTGGACGATATGTTATATCGAAAGCTTGTGACCTTTACGAGGGCCAGAACCCTTATTCAGTTTAGTCTTACGACTACTTTAAGTATTCCAGAGTTATTTTTGATATACTAGTTCGTAGCATAAAATGGATTAGATGTAGTACAAGCTGGGCAATTATAGGCAATAGTTGTAGTAATTATAGTAGAGCACCACAGGCAGATGTCTGTCAATGCTTTGATTACGAAAACGACGAGACCAAATCTTCTTATAAAGTACAACACAGAGACCATGTAAATTTTCACTTTTCTTCTGAAAATAGAAAAAATTAGCCACGCCCAATCAATATTATAGAGTATGAAAATGTAGTTCTTCTTCTTCTTCTCAGGATCAAGGTGATATATAAAAATGGTATAAAAGATTCGGTCATGACTGAACATAATTTACTTTTTTGTTTTGTTTTTTTTTTTTTTTTTTTTTTTTTTTTTTTTTTTTTTTTTTTTTTTTGCATTTCTTTTATCTAACATATCATGAACTTTAAGCAACTATTGATCCTGTGAGTAAATTATGTAAAATTTTCTTTAGATAATATATATATATATAAATGTTATTAAGGAAACTTTGAGAATATTCTCATATTATACCTGACGATAATTAAATAAACTGCAATGTAAAAACACTCACATAAACTCATACTCGAAGGAATATACCTGAGCTAGAAAAACACATGTGAATTAAAACTTTTTCTTATCTGAAAGAAATCATCGGAGGAGATATTTCGAGTAGAAGATTTAAATGCCTCACTAACTGATAACACATTCGGTTGCTTGCTTATGCACTTTAGTTAACATGATACACCTAAGGTAAAAGTTGTAAAGCATACGCCCACAAGCTCATGTAGTTTTTCTTTTTTTCTCTATCTTACTAATGAGTATGAGTGCGAATGTGAACTAAGCTTTTTTGACGCCATTGAATGGAATGGAGAAAAAAGGCCAAGGTTATATATATATATATATATATATATATATATACAAATATATAAAAAAAAGAGGAAAAAGAAGAAGAAGAAGAAGAATTAGAACATACATAAACACCCAGAGATAGCAAAAGAAATGATATGGAAGCGTGCGTATCTGTACATATATGTATATGCATACATATACATACATACTTGTATATTTAAATGTATAAGTGTATAAGTGTGTTTATGTATATAAGTATATATCAGGTGTGCCGGCATTGGGGTTTCGTGTAAATAATTATACGAATAAATATAATTTCTTTTACTTAGTTATTTTTTATCTACACATTCGCCTATAACTGAAAACATGCTTAGACACGTTGACGGTGACGTTAAGGTGTCTAATTCGATACCGTTTAAAAATGGCTTATTAATAATTTTAATAAAAACATATAAATCCCTTCAATTCACTATGTAAATCAGAAAATGAAAACGCGAGATTATCATAATAGCCTTGATCAGCATGAGATTTCACGATGATTACGAAATGCTAAGCGAAATAACTAAAATCTTTGAGCGAAATTTCTAATTTTGCATATATTTATTTATTTCTTTCGTAATTTGTGTAATAAGAAGCAATCATTTACGGTAGACAAAGTAGTTTAGTAGTTTACTACTTATTTATATTGCAACCTAAAAATGAAAAAAAAAGTGACAGTACTATCAGTACTATGATTATACTCCACACCGCTTGTCGTACAAAGATATATTAAGGGTATATATAATGATGTATGTAAAACTCTAAACAACTTGAGATAGACCCACTTTTTATTAAACTGATCGATTTAACATTATTTTCTGAATCGTTCTAGATTTGTCTGTCCGTCTCCTCGACTTATCTGCAAGCCCACAGGCCGTAATTTTTGATATATTTTGATGAAATTTTCAACACTGACCTGATTTCACCCAAGGACGACTCCAATTGAAAATGGTGCATGGGTTCTTTGATGGCCACACATGTAAATGGAAACAAAAAACTAATATCTTCCTTGCACTTTTTTCCTCTATTGTCGATATAGCAACAAATAATCTACGATGTAACGACGTGAAGTAGAATAACGTGGCTTTTAATTATTTTACCATAAAAATTCGAACTAATTGAGTTTTCTCGTATTCGCATAAATGAAGTTTTACAGATTTAAGGCGTCCCAGTGCATAAATTAAAACTAATATGACAAACGATTACAATTCCATCCCGTTAGTAATGCATTCGAAATAATAAAAAAATCATAAGCGCATCATATTTGCATTAATGTATTCAAAATAGTCGTAAATCGTTACAAATGACTTTGACCTTTTCCATCAATGTTTTGCACTTGAAATATAATAGTAATAATAATAATAATAATCATAATAATAATAATAATAATAATAATAGTAATAGTAGTATGAAAAAAAGAACACACTTTGCTCCATAATGAGGAAATGAAAAAAACTATTGTAAAGAAATTCTCTACAAAGTTTACGATTAAGGTGACCATCAGCATCATACGTTTGCCGTTTCTTCGTCTCGTCAATTTTTACTTGCATGAAAATGATTGTTCCGAAATTTTCCCTTTTTTTTTTTTTTTTGTTTACTACGCGGAATGCTGGAATGTATTACTCAGTGCAGTCATAAGTAACTTTCTGCTGAAAGAAGAAAATTAATCTCATTTTCTATCCTTTTAAATTTCGTTAACTTAACATTCACTGCGCATCCAACTCGGGTATATGAAATATATTTTGAAAATGTGCGAATATTAAGGCAGATTAGTTGACATTGATAGTCGTGCCGTGGACTAACTTAGGCCAAACTGAGTATTATTGTGAAAGGCTTAAAATCCATTTTTTTTTATTATTATTATTTATTTATCCCGAGATCATTGACATTAAGGAAAGAAGGTAGGAAGAGGTAGGTGCTTGCCGTTCGTCTTATTGTGATATGCTATTTGTCTTTGTATTTTTTTATTATATTTGCAGGTGTTACCATCAGTATATCGAATTTAAATAGAGGGTTCAACACAAACAATGTAGGAAAGATTTAACATTTCTTGCTTGACTTCACTGTCGCAAAACATATGATCTCTTTAATAACCTAACAGATGTATGCCGACCTAGCTGTGGTGAATGCTTCGCCCACATGTCAATAGGGTATATACTTCTCAAGGTAAAGCCGCACTACTTTACTTTATCTACTCTGCTCTTTTCTCTTTTATATTGGCCGTATATACAAACGTACACAAGGCACTTACTCTGCATGATCGGTTACCCAGAATAAAAAGGTTAAAGCGAAAATTTGGCATCATTCGTGCTCTCATCGAGAATTGGCTTTGTTTGCACTATAGAGTTGATGTAGAGCACGTCACTATTGCGTAAAGAGATTCGCATATTTACTCTTCAAAGTCAACAAAGCGTGATGCGTGTATGAGTTGGTCACCTTAGTTGTAATACAACAACAACGATAGTAATGTCGTGTGTAAAAACAATGCTTAACTACGTCTATTTTTTTATTATTATCTACATATGAGACAATTTTCCGCTATATGAACATTTCACTCACAGACAGTTTGTGTTTCACGTGATTCTTCAATAATTTTAAGTCGTTTGTTTTTTTTGCTTTTTCTCATTTTCTCTTTTTTTTTTTTAATTTTTTTTTTTTTTTTTTATGTGTTTGTATTCGCATCTTCAAATTGAAATCAAAGTCGCAAAATAATCACTGAAATTACACATAAACACATATGTTCACATCCATTCATATGTGTATTTATATATAAATTGTACGATATTTATTTTTATATATTGTTTGTTGATTGATTATAAGATAAACAAATCTCTATAGGTAAGAAAGTATAATAACTAAATCATTCTGTTTGCATTTTTATATACAAAGTGTTCTCGTTTTTTCAAAAGCTTTACCGAAACAAATCAAGATGAAGGCCGATATATTATGAGAAAGAAAAACGTGAATTGATGTATATGTGATGATTGAAAGGTGTGTAAATTTTTAAGTACATATATGCATGCATACATGTATGGATAGGCTTCCCTCGTACAACACGGTAACAATATGACGCTCTATCGTAACCGTGTTATACAAGACGTTTATTTCTCTTTTATTTATTCAAGCTAAAATATCATGTAGAATAGGATAATTTAAATTTCGATATAATCCAAATCAAGGTATCTTAGTCTTAACGAGTAAAATTTTGCGATAGCTGATACTTCGTTTCAAATGAAAACGTACGTTAACGACTAATTTAGAAAAGAAAAACAATAAATATAGGAAACACAACAACAAATAAGAAAATTGTATTCAAGCTCGAGCGAATCTTTAATACCCATTACCATTGTCCATCGTATACCGCCACGTAACGTCCATAATATTTAATCTAGAATTAACACATTTGACCTTTAGCCTTATACTCTTCTTCTATTCTCTTATTTGATACCCAATTGATTATACTGCGAAAAAAAAAGAACGCATCGTCCACGTTGCGGGGCCCGCACAACACATTTCTAGACAGATAATATGCCTTCATGTGAGAATTGTACGAAATAGTTTTCAATATTCTTTCTTTTTTACCGTATGAGTATTATTATTATTATTATTATTATAAATTTAACCAGAAAATAAATTCTAAGACTAAAGATCTTAAAGCTGTAACATCTAAGGTTTGCGGCTTTCAATAAAAACTCTACTCCACCTGAGATTTGAATCCACGACCATTGAATTGCTAGTCGAGACTCTTGCCTACCCGGCCACTCAGGCTTACCGTATGAGTAATAAGCGGAAAACATCAAGAAAGTGAAAAAAAAAATAAAAATTTTACTTATATTGTGGAACCCTGATCGATTATTTTCATTTTTGCACGGATGCTGCAGGACAAACCATAGAATATAAATGCGGATTTTTATCGTTGTATGTGTTGTGGGTTATAAGTAATGAGCAAAAAAAATTAAGTATTTTTTATTTTTGAAAAAAGAAATCAAGATCTCAAGTTATGTTGCACTCTGATCGTGTCCTTCAACCGATTTGGCGTAATTTCAATACTAGCTTGCGTCCATAAATTTTTAATGTTTCTGCAAAATTTGAAATTGATCGCTGCCTCTTTACGAATTGGAGGGTGTTTATAACAGACATTACATAAACGATTTGTTTTTTTCTCTCAAACTGCGTTGAATCTCCATAGTTAGTTTCATATAAAATACATTCGATTTTATGGATTATAACGAAACCGTGTTATAATTCTCAAAAATGTTGTCGTATCGTATTGTGTCGGAACCGAGTATGTAAATGTATAAACACATACCCACGAAGAACTTAATATATATATATATATATATATGTATATATATATAGGTAAATGTACAGCAATATAATCTCCATTTGGAACATGGGATTGAATATTTTTGAATTATTGAAGTTAACAGAGATAGATGAACAGTGAAACACAATCCAACAATATTCAGATCAACTAATCTTATTTTGATTGAATGTATGCAAAAAATTTCAGATCAATCATTGCGGGAATTTCATAGTTTTCGCGTTTGCATGCGTAAAGGAATTGTTGTCAATTAAATTAATTATTGTTAATTAAAAATTAATGAATTGTTTGTTATAAATAATAGTTAATTTAATTAATTATAATTAATTATAATTGTTTGCCTTAATTCGTTAATTGTAGATATAATTAATAATAAGTTAATCACATTCCAGAAATATTAATATCGATCGAGTATTTTGTTTTTGTTTTAAGATGAAAATAATTTCGTAATCTTAAGATGAAAGCATTTTAAAATAAATAAAAGTATAAACATTGTAATCGGGTCAGGTCCACCATTAAATACACTACACCACTTCGCTCAATAGGATTGTTAATACAATTTGATTTTTTAAAATAAAGCCTTATATGGAAAGTTGCCGAAGATGCGGCCCGATTTGAACTATTTTCAGTAGCATTCATTCTTGGGTCAAAACACAGCTCGGTACGTAACATATTTTATCGAAATATTTCGCAGATATCCACCTATACGTTGAACACAAAAGTACATGAGAAGATATCGGACGGCCAGAGGAACTGGGACGGATTCAGCAAGTGCTTTTGTATCGATCGGTATACTAGAAGGATAAATCTATCTCAAGTCCCTCTAAACGTTGTATACATCTGTTCAAATTTAATTTTCTCTATACCATAAACGGTGTAGGCCTTTTTGACAGGTAAGCAAACTGAAGTTTTAATAGGTAAGCAAAGTGAAGTTTCAAGGTATTCTTACCCATATGCATTGGCCATTTCGTACTAATCAATGTTACCTCCATTATGTTGCATTAAGTATTTCTAAGGCTAATCAATAGTTTCGAGTTAACTCTTAACCGATCGAACGATGTTGAAACGTAAGTGAATAGTGTGTAGCGACATTGGATCGTTGAGAGTTGAATGTGTTTAAATATAAGTTTTTTAAAGCTCAACATCTTTTTCATGTAATTATTTCTTTCAGTTCATTAAAAGAATCCCTTACGCGTATCATTTGTTCGAAGTGGAAACCTGCTCAAGTGTTTGTTTTTTTTTTTTTTTTTCTTTACATATTGTACGTGTGTTATGCATCTTGGCAGATGTGACGGATGGAAAAAACGAAACAAAAATGCGAGTTTTGGGAGCTTTCAATTATCGAAAAATTGTATACTCATGGTTAGTGGTGGGTGCTTACGTAAGTAACAGGCAGAAGGTCTTATGATAGAACCACTTTTTTTTTATACTAATCGATTCAGAATCATAATCTGAATTGATCTAAGCCCGTCTGTCCGTCCGCTGTCTGTCCATGTTCATTTCGTCCACTTTAAAAGTCGTAATTTTTGAGATATTTTGATGAAACTTGGCAAGCTGACGTGTTTTGATCTAAGTACGAATGCTATTGAAAATGGTGCAGATCGGACCACTCTTTCGATCCCGTCCCAAATAAGGCCATATCTTGAAAAGACATCATTTAAATAACAGGCCGAGATGGTCCAAATTCGGTGCAATTAATTTTTTTTATGCTAAATTACTATTGTGATATGATTTTCATCATTAAGCATTGAAAATTATACCTTTTTGTCGTATCAACTTCAGCTTTTGTTATATGAGAGAGATTTCAAAAATTGCCCCAGCCATTCTAAAGTTTTGATACCATTTAAGAATTTTGAAATACTATTACTTAGCCACTTATGCTGAGATATTTTGAAAATTGCAATTTTTTTCTATATATCGACTTTTCAGAATAGAGCGTTACATGGGAAGTGGTCGAAAAACTGGGCCGATCCGAATCATTGTCGATACTATTCGTCCTTGGGCAAAAACACGTCAGTGCAGCAAATTTCATCGACATATCTCAAAAATTGCGACTTGTAGCTTGGACAAAATTTACATGGACCGCTAACGGACGGATAGACGGGAGTGGATCAATTAAAATTATGATTCTGAAGCAATCGGTATAATAAAACGTGGGTCTGTCCTAATCGTTTCTTCGTATTCACATACGACCGCACTAACTTAATGCACCCTGTACCACAAGTGATGGAGGGTCTATTTAGCGAGCTTTTATGCTCTCAAGCGAGCATAATCCCATTATAAAAATTATTCATTTATTACTTATTTTAATGGTGATTTAATCAAATTAAATAAAATTAGTTTGAAATTAGTTTCAAGTTAGACACAAAAAACTTTGTATGTTTTGCTTAAAAATAAACAACAAAAATAAGAAAAAAAAATTAAATTTTTTAATATGATGTTATTAAGTTGTCGTTATGCGCACCTGTGTGCGTGTTTATGCATCTATTTATTAGTGAAATGTAATTAAATTTGCTTACAATCGTACAAATGTGATTTCAATTTAATAAAAACGCATTCGTACATAGGTGTAAATGTGCATCTTTCCGTATCAGGTTGGCAGGGATGAAACTTCTAGTTTAGAATAAATTATTCCAAGCTCTAAAGAGCGATATTAACTTTTTATTAAAAACTTTTTCCCTTTTTTTTTTTTTTTTTTTTTTTTTTTTTGATAATGAATCGATCAAAAAATCGTACGATGATAAAGAATGAGTCCTTGATCAGCGGAACGTCGGTATCGCAGACCGCACGAAACGTTTAATAGTGTATTCTGTTCTAGTTTATCAAATTGGTTTGCAAAATTTCGCATTGGTAACTTTAACCTCACAAATGATACACGCGATCCCTCAGAATCAAAGGTCAATAATATCCTACTAAAAATCATCGTTCAGTTGAATCCATCTCAAAGAGCTTATGAATTATCATTAAAGTCTAGTGTTAGCAAACAAACAAATATCAACTCATTTAACTCAAGACGGTAAAATGGAAAGTTTAGATAAGTGGATGGTTCCCCATGAACTAAGCGAGAAGCAGAAAGCGAAAAGTGTTCGAAAGCTTGTTTGATGTTTGCTCTCTCTCTCTCTTCACAAATCTGATCCATTTTTGAATCGCATAATCACTTGCGAAGACAAATGGATTCAATATCACAATCGCAAACGGTCAGGGTACGGGTTAGACCGGAACAAATTATCAAAACATACTCCAAAGTGTAGTATTCATCACAAGAAGGGGATGGCAAGTGTTCGGTTGTCTAGCGCAGGTCTCGTTCATTACGAATCCATGAAATCAGGCTCAGCGATCATAGCAGAAATATATTGTAACCTTACAAGACGAAATAATACTAAAATTAAAAAAAAAAAAAAGGCAGCCCAGATTGGCCAACAGATCGAGATCGACTCCTTGCGCAAAATAACGCATTGCGCAAATGACCTTGGCAAAACTACAGGAGTTGCAGTTGGAATTTCTTCATCATTCCTCATACTCACCAGATCTATCTTTCACTGACTAATTCTTCTTTCGCTATTTGGACAACTTCTGGATAGGAAACAATTTCAATTCCTATACTACAGTAGGGCTGGTCTTCCAGGATAATATGGGCGCGTATTTAAATGAATAAAATAATTTCTTATTTTCATAAGTTATCAACAAACTTTGCCTTTTTTTTTTACAAATTCACATCCTTGACAACCTAATATAAACGAATGCTCTTTTATACCCATCACCGAAGGAGGAGGAGGAGGGGTATATTGAGTTTGTCAAAACGTTTGCAACAGCCAGAAGGAAGCATCGGAGGCACCATAAAGTGTATATATATATATTCTTGATTATCATCAAATTATGAATCGATTTAAGCATGTCCGTCTGTCCGTTTACGTGTTTACAACACGGATTACGCAAAAACGAAGCTGTGGATCTGTGGATGTGTGGCCGTAAAAATGAAGCTGTTGATCGTAAATTCGGAGAATTTGAAATTGACCTAAACCAGTGTAAAGGCACGTTTCCAACGATCACAACTCTATACAAGCAAAACTAAGCACACCTTTGCTTTGTGTGCCTCTTACTCGTTTCTCGTAAACGGCAATAGATACCCGATGTAAATTTCCAACAGAAGGTAAATTTTTAAAAAGCATTCTAAAGAAAAATACAAAAAAAAACAGCCACGCCCACCCAACTTTATAGAGTATGCAAGCTTATATATTTTTTTCTTTTTTTTTTAGTCTTCTATAGTATAACGATAGTGATGGGTATAACAGATTCGTGGGCAAATGAATACAATTTTCTTACTTGCTTTTTATTTTTTTTTATTTTTTAAATTCTATGTTCATTTCACATCTGACATTTGATTACATATTACATCCATCACAAGTGAGATTCCCTTTTCATAGAGCTATGTCCGCATGGTTGCACTAGTATACTCGTATACTATGCATTAGAAATCACATATTTGTATGCATACATACATACATATACACAAATCTTAACCTATGACATTTAACGTAATTAAATGTGTTTAATTTTGATTCGGATTTCATGATAAACTCTAATTAAATGTCTGTTTACAAAATTTCGTATGTTTGCTTGTTTGAATACACAGTTATTATGTGCATGCGTGTGTGTGTGTGTATGTATGTGTATATATATATATATATATATATGTATGCACTTATGCAAATCTTTCAATTACGCAATGATGTAAATGATGGTACAAGTCTTGCAAACTGTAAAATACTAATCAAAATATTTCGTTCAGTTATTAAGAAAATTATTAATTTTTTTTTTCGGTTTTTTTTTTTTTTTTGTAAAAATTTTCAATTTCAATGAAAACAAATTGCAAATATTATCATTTAATATTTTGCTTATATAATTCAAAAGACTATCGTTTTTATACTTTTTAAATAAGCCAAGGACTTTTTCGGCGCTCAAAGTCACTGCAGGAATTTTCAATATCTAGACTTCGCTAGATGGTAGAAGAAAATTTCCTTGTGAACTTCTATACGATGCACATATTGAAGGGAATGATTCATCGGAATTCCGTAGTCTATCTTATAACGCAAATCTTCAGTAAATCATTTATAATTCGCTCTCATGAGTCCCATTGTTGATAGACGAAAACTTCAATCATTCAAAAAAAAAAAAAATTCCTTTCCATTCCGAGTGAAAAAATTGTAGCGGAATGAATTTTTTCATTTTGTAACCATGGATAGCACATACATTATGCATGGACCATTTTTTCCAAATTTCAGCGAGGATTACACAATAACAGTACAAAGATCATTAACTTTCGAAAATTTCTATAACTCGCTAAGTGAAAGAACTGTAAAATGATTACCCAACGATTATCGTTTTAGTTAAAACCTAAGGCAAATTCGTCGATCGTCAAATGCAAGCATTCGTAGCTATCAATAAGATTAATATACAAATGTATTACATAAGCATTTAATGGATGATAAATATTATAATATATAAATGGCTTTACACTTATAAACGAACATTCACGTTAAAGAAAAAGTTCGTATCAATTAGTTGTGGGAAATACTTTAATAACGTAGACGGCTTGTGTCGGTAAGACTTCCGACAACCATGTCTTAGTGTTTCCCGATGCAAAGTTCAGTGCGGCAGAGTTTACTATGGTCTATAGCTACATTGAGCAGAGCACTTATCGCCAATTGAACACTCATCCAATAAACTGCAACCACCACCATATCTCATTTTTGTTCGGCTGTCACCGTATCACACGAATAGGGGACATCCTCTGAATAATTGGTTATATTAAAAAAAACAACATATATATATATATATATTTTTTTTTTTTTCTTTTATAACAATTTTTCAAAATAAAACGTTATAGGGGAAGTGATCGACAAATAGGATTGGTCCGATCCGAAACATTTTCAATGGCGTTCGTCCTTAGGCCGAAACACATCAGTGTGCATGATATTTCACTAAATTAATTTAGGAATTGTGGACTGCTGAGCAAAAAACAACAAGACGGACTGACGGAAAGAAAAGCTTAAGTCGATTCCGAAAGCGATTTTAAGGAGGCAATTGACGACTACGTAAGTAGAATATAACCATGATATTAATAAATCGAAAGTTTCGAGATAGAAGTAAAGTACACCGAAAATGCTGCGTTTGACTTTTTCTCCCCACATAAGCATTACGATATCGGCTATCAAATATATATGAAGACCGTGCGTTTCAACTCTGAAGTTGGCTGTAAATGCACTGTGGGGAGTAATTGAAATGACTTTCTGAGCACGGTTTCATTTTCTTTCTACGAAATTCCACATTTTCACTCAGGACTTAAGCAATAATACATGATTACCTAACCGATCCGATATTTCTTTATAATCGCTGAAGAGTTCTACTATATGGTATCTTTTTTTTTTTTTACAGATTCTATGAATCAAAGCCAATCATCAATTATGTCGGCACAGACTCGAATCGGCAAGTTTCGCTACGGTCTACGGATATTGAGTTTAACGTTAACTTTCTATAAATTTATACATTTATCTAAGGGCTTGGACCTTATACCTAACCAAAGGTTACGGATATTAAGCCACAAAAAAGTTGTTTAGGATTTGATTTTATTCTGAAAATGGTTCGAAATTTCGGGGTGCACGTATTATGTTTACCATCTCGTAAACGAAAAAATGAGCTAAAAAGAATAAAGTTTCTCGGGGGTCGCAAATTCTGTCTTTTTCAATTTATATCGCATTTAAAGCCCTTTAAATAAAGTTATATCAAAAACATATCGGAACGGAAGACTTTTGCTTAAAATTAGTTTTAATTTTAGTTTTTATTTATATTCATATTTAAAACGTATCGTCCCTTTATTAAAAGTGATATTAAAAGTAATAAAATGTCAATCCTATCGAAGTACATGGTCATTGAAAGTTTTAATAGGTAAAAGTTCGATAACAACTTAGGTGAGAGTTCGTATCCGTTAACTTTAAGTTAACGTAGGACGTAGTCCTTTCAAAAAAAGAGGGTAAAAATATCATGTATGTAAATATGTATTTATCTAACTATGTATATGTAAATATATATACATATATATATATTTCAACGCGAAATGGTGAGTGCATAAAATTTCTTATTAAATAGAATCGTTTTAGCAGAGATCCTTTTCGTTTGTATTCCATTAAATGTTGGTACACAAATGTTGCTGCTTCAAAGCAATTTTTCATTGCTCTCTTGCTGTGTATAACATTTATTCACATTTATTTATGTTAGATACATATACATACCTATGTACACATATTTGCTTTTCAACTAATGCATGAAAATGCCTGGATACATACAATATCTCTGTCGTACCAAGATGTAAATGTATATAGATATAAACACACACATATATATATATATGTATATATATATATATATTTGTATTAAAATTGTATGCATATATACATAAAATATTGCACAGTAAAAATGTTAAAGTTTAAAATTCGTTATTACAGAGAATAAAGTACGTAAATGCATTAAAATGAGAGAAATCCTGACGGTTAAAAATCTCACTGGATAGTGACGTTATAAATATGGTGCTCTGCGTGCAATCAGGTATAATGTATATATGCCTGGTCAAAGTGGGTGTTATAGGCATCACATAATGTATCTTTTGCAATCATTTCATTTCTGTGTGGGTGTATACTACTACTACTATATAAAACGATACACGATACGGTATACGTTAAAAGTCCTTTTTATAATTTATTGATAAAAGGTCAAATGTCATGCTGCATCTAAACCTGTTACAGTTAAATATAAAATACACATCTGTACAAGAACTTTCCATATACATGTGATAACATAACATTTCATATGAACCTAAACGGACAGTAAAGCTATAGGTGTAAATTAGATGTGGGGATGGGTGGTTTGCATTCAATGTGCGTTTATCAAAATATTATGCAGATGTCATAAAACTGAGCTTTAATTTAAAAAAAAAAAAAAAAAAAAACGAATTTTTTTTTATACCTAAACGTAAAAGGTTCTCATTAATTAAATTTAAATTAAAAAATCAATACGATAGTGATATCAAGCCATCATTTATGCCTAAATGATGCCATTTGACTAAGAATTTCGTTAGAAACTTTCACTGAGGCATTTGACCTTCTTTTACTTGCCTTTGGTGAAGCAAATTTCCACTGTTGCAATATACTGTGCGACATTTTTTTTTCTTTTCTTAGTATATGATTAAAAACTCAGGAGACGTCTTCTATTCGTGTACCACACGAATGCTCGGCAAGAAGTGAAGAAAGAGAAAAAAATGAGAAAGCGGCCTCTGCCGCGTGTTATGCGTTTACCTACGGAGCACTCAGCATTGCTGAGACCAGTAAGTAAAGTAAGCTTTACCGTATAGAGGTTTGAACCCGCGAACCCAGACTTGGTAGTCCCGATTCTTACCTACTTAGCTACTTATGCATGTAATCGATATCAGTTCGTATCTAAAACCTCCTGGCTTCTACTTAAGCGCCAACGCAACGGCAATAGCTCCTTGGACGACCTCTGCTCTCTGTCTACACAAAGTACTATTAGAAAAATTTTTCTTGACTTTTAAGGAAAAATATTATCTCAGTTTATAAGAGTTGATCGATATTGCAGCCAATAAGGTTTAATCGCGTATGAGTACAAATAAAATAATTTACAGAGCTCTGAAAAAAAAATGAATTGCCGTACGGGATTGAAAGAATTTCTTCGCTATGATCACTTATGAGCTTGCATATCCAGCTTCCAAATAGCATTCGCAGACAAAAAAGTCATACTTTTATTCAGATTCCCAGAATATTATTTACATTCGCTCCCCCTCCCTCTCTTCCACGCGAACAACAGCGAAATCATATTCGCATACCGTAACACATTATAATAGATATTATTTCAAATCTTTTTAGGTATTACATACATCCGTACAGACTTAATATATCCTTACGATAAGTGGCATAGGAAATAAAAAATTACACACTCATGAGGACATAAAAAGCTAATGTATTCACAAACCTATGCATACAGTATGCAGTAATTTAAACGCATAGGAACTCATTCTTTACAATGAAATCATAATTAAATGCACATTAAAATTATCTTTGCCATGCACTCAACTGCAAACTTAAAATAAAAAAATAAAAAAAAATTCAACAAAATTTTTGTCACTTTTGAGTCCAATCTCAATTGCTCTGCTACGTAGATGTGTAAGTAAAAAAAAAAAAAAAAAAAAAAGAAGAAAACCAGAACTTGAAGTTTGCCTTAATTGGGGGCGTATCGTTTACCGGGTTGAAAGTGTTGTTGTACCGTCTTTTTCAACGATTCTTTGTACCCAAAGTTTAGAGTCCGTAGTAAAAATAATTTTTAGTTTTTCATATTTATATCCTCTGCAGCTGGTGGCAAGAGTCTACGAAATTTGAGCGAATGCATGCATCATCGAGAACGATTTGAGATACACTAACATTTTATTATGCGATTCGATTTAGAAAATGATTTAAGCTCATCTGTCCCTCTGTCTATGCGATATTTGTTCATTTATTTCTGTACTCAATCTATAAGGAGCTATTTTCATACTATTTTTGGTGTACTGACAAGTTTTGCCCTAAATTTTGAATCGGTCCAAAATGAAAATTTTAAAATTAAATTTGATCAAAAATTTATTTCGGCCTAGGGCAAATTTTTTTAACCGTTTCTACGAAAACGGAATTTTTCTATGGCAAAAAGTTGTAATTTTCAATATTTTGTTGTGAAAAGTAGTTCATAAGAGTAAATTAACATAGATATCAATCTTATCAAATTTGGAGCATGTATATAAGGATTCCTCCAATATGCGGACTTTTATGAAAAGTATGCCTTCTCTTGAAAATAATGTCTACTTTTTGGAACATTATTATCAAAATGTAGGAATAGGACTGTACTAGGCTAAGTAGTGTAGGATATATAACGATCGGCCTAACTCGACTATAACGTTCTTACTTGTTTGAATTCCGAAATTTCAGCCTTCAGGCCTTAATAATAGAATCTTCCACAAGAAAATTAAATTTACAAAGTTTAGACCAAGTCACCTTAGGTTTTCGGGAAACTTGCGATAGCATATACAATGACTTCCATGAGCAGTTTGGCTTGAAATGAAAATATGGTATTTTATGTATCACGAAAATAATTGAATAAGTACAGTAGACGAAGTAGTGTAAGATATTTAATAATCGGCTTTGCCTAACTATGATATGCTTACTTGGTTTTGTTTCTTTTTTTTAACACTAAACCTATCCCTAGCCTTACACACTCAAACAAATAGACAAATATTTAGTTACCAAACTCCCTTAAAAAGTCGAACGTCACGTATAATTGACATTTTGAATAGTTTCAGTATTTTGAATATTTTAAACACATCTCACGCTCGCACAAATAGGAAACCAATAGCTTGAATAATTATTTTAGATGCCAAACAAAGTGATTTGATTTCAATTGATTTTAATAAAAGCAAAGGTATTTCAATCCTTTAACGGCCGTAACCCCCCCCAGACTAAGCCTATGCCTAGGCGTTCACACGGAAGCAAATAGACAA
>NW_023998427.1:1133273-1160328 GCF_014805625.2 Glossina fuscipes
CGTGTTAAAATATCTTGGAATTTACAAGTTCTTTAATGCATTGACTGTTCGGAAGAAGCTCTTTAAGTAATTGGGCACGGCCCGCCATTAAATGCACAATACAGCTCGCGTGGGCCGATCCCAATCATTTTCAATAGCGTTCGTCGTCGTGCTAAGGCGAATTACATCAACATATTTCAAAATTTACAAACTTTATGTTGAACATCAAGAATTCGCGATGGACGGATGAACAGAACGAAAGACTAGTTTCAGAAAATTATTCCAAAACGATTAGTGGAATCGAAAGTGAGTCTAACTGAACTCCTTTTGGTTGGCCTATGCATCTGCACAAATACATTATGCCGATGTGTGTGACAAATGGTGCAGAATATACAAAGTAAATACTTTTTCTAAAAAGAGCTTAAGACTTGCTTGCCATGAGTCTACGTAGTTTTTTCGTAATTAATTCTCGACCATCAATCTTTCCTATCGTTACTGTTGTGTAATGGATAGCCATATTTCTTGTTTGTCTCGAACGACCAATTCAAGAATTGATCAATTCAAGATATTTTTTTTTTTTTATTATTAATTAATTAATAATCAACTTAATTAGTGAATTTAATTGTTTCACTTAATTCTTATTGAAACAGAAAAATTACGCTCCATGAAAAGTAACGATTAATGAAACGAGGCTGTTCTAAACATAATGACTTCAAAGCTATTTATATTCATTTATTTTATTTATTTTTTATTTTTATTTTTATTATTTTTATTTATTTATTTTTTTTTTGTTTCTTTACTCTTTACTGTGCAACTGAATTATATTAAACGTAAATATTTATTTGTTGTTATAATGAAATTGTTTTTTTTTTTTTTTTTTGTTTTTGTAAAACTAGGCAAAGACCATATCTTGATTAGTTGATTGCTATTGCAAGAGTATTTCGGTCGGAGTGTATTGAAAAAGAGAGAAAACGCGAGATAGAGGAAACGGAGAAAGAGCATGCGCTCGAGATTGTCGAGAAATAGAGCAGAACTGGAAATGAAAAGCTCGGATTCTATGACGTCAAAATATAAAAAATGTTTATTTAATGTAAGGGCTTTTTCCCCACATCTAACAGCCTAGCGTAGCTAGATGACGTCAAATTTTTTCTTTTTTTTTTTCTTTTTCTTTGTGTGCACAAATTGAATTTTCCTCCCAGAAATATGTACACGTTGCTTAAATATAAATCTATTAGTATTTTGGGCTGAAGTTTTTGCATACAGATTAAACAGGGAAAAACGAAGATATTTACATTTACAAGGTCACATGCTTTTTTTGCTTTTTTTTTTTTTTTGATAAATATAAACTATTCCTTGGAAAAATTCTCCCTAATGTAATTTAGGTTAAGTTCTTCGCTTGTTTGTGCATCCAGTGATTTAACTGGAATGTTATCTAATTTCTTGAAGCCACAACTAACGGAATTGAATAAATGCGAAAAAAAAATACATGATTTATTAGACATTATTTCAAATAATCGCGTAACGAGGCAATGCCTACAGTTTTATAAAGTATCATAGGTAATCGGGCCCTTTACGCACCCAACTACCGCTTCAAATTTGAGGTTATAATTGAAAGCATATGTTATATGCATCCAATTCATCCAATTGCCTCAAATTGGTCGCACAGGGGTTCCTAACCCGTGGGAACGGTAGTTAAATGATAAATTCGAGTTGAAGTCTCTAGTCTTTAGGATGATGCAAATCGAAGGTCGTGACAGTAAAAAAACATCGCAAAAACTTTCGTATTTTCACTACTCTCTAGCTTTGGTTTCTGTTCGTTTGACAAACACCTTACCCCTTAATCAAAGATGTACGTAGTTTCCACCATATTCGAGTTCGTTCCACTACCAGTAATCTTTTTTATTGTTTTTGGAAGATAATGAAAACATTCTGTTTGAAAGCACCGCTGACGCAAATTCATTTTTAAATAACAGCGGTTGGGCTATGGTTCTCGATATCGAGCAAAAACACTATTATAATTGGAAAATGTTACTTAAATGCAATATTACAACCGAAAGAGTTTTCCGACGGCCATAAACTCTCCATTTCTTATAACGAATCCATAGCCAATATCGAGAGCCATAAATCGGTCTGTAATTCTTTTAAAGAGCTTTGCTTAATGCGTAAATCCTGTCATGACATCAAATTCTCTAACTTTCTAAAGTTTATGTCCTATCTCTTGGCTCAAACTGATCGACAGTGGTTCTTAATCTTTGGCATGGTTTTTCTACCAAATATATATCGTGCTAGTTGAAGAAAAATGTAGCCATCTCTGCGTGTGAATAGAAACGAAGTACACTAAAAACTTCCTCTCAGTAATAGTTGGGATTACGAATGAAGACAATGGAATTTTAGTTTTTGAAAGCAGTAAATAATAATAAAAAATTATTTTGATTTCAATTTATTTATTTGGTTTATTATTGAAAAAGTGGCGGTGGTTAGGCATAAAAGTAAGTAAGTGAAAAATTCATAAACTAACCCGCCGTTTTTCATTCAGTCAATCATCAATTCTTGTTCTTATTCTTATGAATATTTCTTTTACGAATTTCTTCATATATTTTTGATCATTCTGGCAAACTTGCCCGTTAGATTGCCGAAGAATGCTAGAGTAATGTGGGAAGAGATCCTGCGACTGTCCGCCAAGCTCTGCAAAGCTCTCTTTAGCTTCATTAAGTGTGCCAGAAGGAGTGGATTGATTCTAACCATTCTCATAAGCATTCGTCATTAGGGCTAAAACATGTCGGTGTACCAAATTTCATCAAAATATCTCAAAAATTTCCTTCTCTTGATTAAACACAAAAAGGGGGATGGACAAGCTTAGATGTGATGCCAAATCGATCGGTATAATAAAAGATGAGTCTATGTCAAGTCCTTCGAAGCGTTGCATACGTCCGCACCCGGTTTCACATGCAGCGTAAGATGCAATGACATAATGATGATGACGATATATTATAATTACGATAAATTACGTAAGACGATGTTATTTTTTGAATATGTTTTCATTCAGTATGAACGCGCTTTGCGTCAGTAACTTTTTGCGAGCCCTCTTACGCTTACGTAATGTGTTACGCTTGCACTGCCGTTATACCCATGACTAGCAAATGCATCATTATTTTTTTTTTTTATGGAAATGTGAAATATGCAGCAAGCGTTTGTCAGAAATTCAATACTTTATCAAATTGCTACTGACATCAGCTGGAAAATTTAATGCAATTTAACTTATGCGTTCGCTTCGAAATGGAGTAAAAAGAAAAAAAAAAATAAATATAAAATCGGTCTGACAAAAGCATTGCTTTTACACAAAATAAATTAAAAGTAATTAAATAAAGCCCATGTGCTAACGTATCGACTGTTCGTAAGTGTCGAAATTTTGTTTAAAATATATGTACGAACGAAAGTGCATAGTTGAAGTTTTCCTTTTTTTCTTCCTATAAATATCTATAGTTGTATATATGTGTGTGTTTAAATTCACATATACACATACATATACATACTCGCCCACAAGGCAAAATAAAAAAAGAAGTAAGAAGAAGAAGAAGAAGAAGAAAAGGCAAAAGAAAAAGAAAACCCATTTTGAAAATTAGCAAAGGCAACTAAACAAAAGAAAAAAAGAAACAAAAAAAAAAAAAAACAACAAAAAAAGAAAGCAAAATAATCAAGCACACAGTATAACAATTTTATGTTGAGTTTTGCCGTAGCAGTAAAAATAGGTCAATTTGATATATATTCTCACACGCATAAGCACTTTATGGAGAAAAAGTCAAAGTGAAGCTGTAATTGGTGGTGAAATCACTTGTACATATATATATATATATATATATACACCTTGGTATGTATGCCAAGATATATAAATGTATGTATGCTATATATGTATGGATGGATGTACGTGTTATTAACGTATATATGCATGCATATATAGTATGCTTACTGATGAAAACGCATGTGCATGTGCATGTGCATATGCATGTGCATGTTCTTGTGTATGTGCATATACGTTCAGTATATACCTTAACTTATTTATTTATATATGCAGGCATGCCTATGTATATCCATATCCCATATTACACAGGATATGCTAAGTGCTCTTATAACGGGACATATATATATAGTAATATATATATATATATATATATATATATATATTTATATTACTTTCTTTTTCGTAATTAAACTTCTATATACATAAATACATGCATGCATATATATATATATATATATATATGAATGTGTTCTCAGTACATGCAGAAAATTTATGCTCATACGAAAGCTTGTCCTTTTTTTTTTTTTTTTTTTTTATTAAGTTAAAATTTATCGTGAATAAAAAACAAAAATTTATGAATATTTATAAAGATAAGCTTTTATTTTAGATTCCGGATTTGTCAGCGATCAGTACTTTTGCCCTGCACGACAATATATTGGAATTTTCCAAAAAAAAAAAAAAAACTTCCTTTTACCTATGCACGTAATGTCTACCTTCTATTCTTAATCAAAAGAGCAATCGTTCTCTCATTTGAATATCCTGAGTTTATATACATAAGAATAGAATTTTTGCGAGCACTTTAGTACCTTTCAATTTTAGCATACGTGCTACGTACAACTTTGTGTACAAATTCGTAATTTTCCTATAGATATTATTTTCCAATTGGGTTTGGCGATCTCTTTGCTTACTCCTAAGCAAATGCTTATTTTAAAAGTATACATATATCTTCAAAATTTGCAATTACTTTACTCAGTAATTTATTATTTAATGTTAAGTAATAAAATCCTTTTTTTTTTTTCGATTCCGCCTTTAGCGTCATAGGAAAAACAAAAATTTAACAAAGAATTACAAAAAATATTATTATTGCAACAGCTTTGGCGATTTTACGGCGACGGCTATATTTACATAGAATCATACCCCAAAAAAAAAATAGCCATAGTGAAAATAGTGCACATATCAGACTCAATCACTTAACTTGGCAACACATCTGCTTACTGACGATTAATCATATCTGTACCTTGCACCATTTATGGCGCAAGAGTATATTTAGTTTGTGCGGATGTGTACAAAACCCAGAAAGACTTGATTACACCGATCGATTTAGAATCAATTTAGGTCTTTTCATCTGTTCATCTGTCCATCCGTCCAGTTAAAACTCAAAAGTACTTGGCAATACTTCTCGATATAGAATCAACTTCTGCATCGATCTAGACTTGTCTTTATATCCGTCTGTCTGTCCATCTTGCATTCTTCTGTGTAACTTGTAAATTTTTGGGAAATTTTGGTGAGATTTGATCTACTGACATGTTTCATCGTAAGTACGAACACTATGAAAAGGGGGTTGAGATCGGACCACCTTTTCGATCACTTCCCATATAACGTGGTATTTTAAAAAGTAAGCAAGTTATATTTGGTGGAGGCTGAATCTCGCATATCCGCCACTACCCTGTTCGCATTGTACACTCCAAACTCTCTTATTTGATATCCACATCGTTAGTATTAGTGAAAAAGAATTAAAAATGAGTATACCTTCAACCTCCAGTGATGGGTATAATAACAGTATTAAGCAAAGTTATGTAGAGTATTTATGTTATATATAAATGTTCTTATTTGTTTATTATTGGTTTAATGTGTTCAACCATTTTTTTTTCTTTTAATATGTTACCTGTACGTGTAGCACGGAAAAGGAGAAAGAGATAAGTGAGTGCATGCCTGAATTGTCAAGTGTTATGGTGCTACCGATTGACCCACTCACTAAGGATACGTCGAAGTGAGGGCAAACGACACTAAGATTTGAGCCCGCGATCTCTGACTTGATTGTCACGATTCTTATCCGCTCGGTTACTCATGCTTTATTCAAATGTCCAGATTCAAAATGGATTATTCGAAAAGTTATCCTTACAGATAAATGTTTGATAAATATAAACTTTCAAATAAATTATGTACCTTTTCGAAAACAGATGGAAAAATGCCCAACACATACATGTACAATTCATTCTACTCTTACTTACTGTTTGCATTTGAATGATAAGTAACCAAGATTCGATTGAAACTTTTCCACTTTACTTTTGCCTTACAACGGAATTTATGAGTTTTCATAAAAAAAGAAAAAAAAATAAATAAATACATCTTCAAATAAAGAACAAAAATAATATAAAAGCTAAATATCCACCTGAGCGACCAAAGGCCAGGAATTTCGACTAGTAACGCAATGGTTGTAAGTTCGAATGTCAAGTTGGGTACCGTACCTTTCCAATCGTGTTCCAAGTATAGATTACATTTAAAACGTGATCAGTGTAACAAACAATTGTTATTTAATTTAACGGAAATGAAAGAAACGAAACTCTTTTGGATAAGATGATTAGATAACCAACAAGTTCAAAATAGAGTCGCCCAATACCTTATTCGAATAACACGAAATATCTTTCAAAATAGTTTATAATGATGTTGTAATCAGTTCTGCTTCCATTCCAATCAACAACATAATAATATACACGCTATGATAATTTGAATCGAAAAAATCATGACGCAGTCTAAACAAATCATCATCGTTCGACTATTGATCGTAGCTGGGACACCAAGGTCATGTTTCGCAAAACAAGATGAATTTGCATTGATGAGAGAGATTAGTGAGAGCAACTGTTGCACGAGAGATGTTAATAAGATGATTTTGCTAACCTAATGAATCTCGAGCACGTATTGCTTGTAAAATCCGTCATGGAAGTGGAAGCAACCCTCTCTTGATATGCATCGGACACAGTTTCTTCTAATTATCACTTGTCGCAATCGATAGCTTAGGGCCTGTCTGGGTGTGCCATCTTCTTATGACGACATCAAAGTGTACGTCATTTTGTGGGGATAGCCTCAATGAAACAGTTTCACCCTCAACAAGAAATTTAAATAGCGAATCAAATGTGATCATTAATGCTTAGTCCCAAAGATCATTTACTGATTTATAACTTTTTTCATAATTCAATCATATTCATATCGACTAACGTATTCTCTTTATATATATATATGTAACTCTCTTAAAACTGATATGATTTTGTTGTTATCTGAAAATACTGAGTAACTTTTATTCATAAAGTGATCCAGCAAAATAAAGGATATAGCATAAGAAAAGGCGCGACAATTACTTTGAGATGGACCCTCCCAGCAATCAATCATTAATCATCTCTCACGACAAAGTTGTGCTTTTTAATGCATATTAGGATTCCTCATGGACTCTTACCCCACATGTAGGTTTAATTGCAACCTCACCCAATTTTGTTAAATAAATTCAAGACCAAGTTGAACTCTGAAACAATTTTATTATTACCAGAATTGTGATGAAAAGTAAGTCAAATTTTCAGATAAAATAAGTAAAGTAGAAGAAGAAGAAACAAATGTATTCGCGGTATAGATGAAGGAAAATTGTCGAAATCACAACAATATGCGGTAAGGCGAGCTATTCCTACTCTAATAATATATATTTAAAACGTAAACAAACAAACACACACACACACACACACACACAGCCTCGTTCATTCTTTTTATGAAAGCATTAGCTACGTAGGCTTTCTGGCCTTTTCTTAATTTTATCTTACTTTTTATTTGCAATCTTTTTAACAAGTTTTATCTAAAATATTCGAATGGTCATAATGTAGAGTAACTGAAATATGTGAATAGATTAAAGTTTATTGAAAAAATAGGATCTGTTTACAAAACAACAATCGAATATAATTGAAAATATTAAACATGGATCTGTAGTCAGTCTAACGTCTATAGGCAAACGAGAAAATTTTAACAATAAAAAAAAAATTTTAATTTTCTTTTATAGTGTGTGAAGATGTAGATGTGTGTATGTTTTTTTTTTTTAAATTACATACACATATATATATATATATATATATATATATATATATATATATATTCTTATTAAAATACATTGTTCACAAGTTTGCCTTTTTCCGCATAAGTGTTGCAAATGATGATAGTACGCCTGAGGGCGTGCAAGTGTATCGAGAATATGATTTATTCACTATTGTGTGTTATAAACTCTACACAATACCTTCAGCATTATCAACGATGCGACATTCCTTGCATGTATATAGCGTTGCGTATATGCGCTTGTATTCATACATTTATATATAAGAATGTAACAAATAAGTTTTTGCTTATTTTCTATTACACATATATTGATATCCGCTTTTTTATGAAGCAAATATTGTTGGCATTGTATGCATACACATTTGTCTACAAATAAACCATCTGGTGTTTGTTCCTTTTTGCGAAGGCTGTTCTCCTTTTCGTATACTTTATATCAGCAACTCACACACACACACACACACACACACATATATATATATATATATATATATATATATACATATACATATATATATGTACCGCATACCTATTGAGATGAACTAAAACATTACATGCGAGCATATGTTGAATGGCTTTGGAAATTTCGGGATTATTCTACATCTGTTTTCTTCTTCTTTCTCCTCGGTTTTCTTCTTTCCCAAAATTTTGATATTAATACAATCTAGACTTTCAATCTAACAGGTTCGGTTTTCTTCTTCTTTTTAACATTTGATATTTCTTCAGACAATTGATGCCTATTCATGGATGTATTAAATCTATTCTAAATTTTGTAGCTATAAAGCAAACGAAAGAATATGAAGGCTACATTTCCGAAAGTCTCAGTAGTAAACAAAGCATAGATAATCGAGAAGATGGTTCGAGAAGCGAAGGTAAGAGCATCTGACGCACTCGCATTCATGGTTAGCGTGCAACGAGATTGTTACAGGAAAACCAAGGCAATGTATTAGAAGAGAAGCTGTGCTAGCACTCAAATATGCGGAATAGAGGACAGGTAGCTAGTCTGGCTAGTATAGCTGTTATCTTTTGCTTTGCGATCACAACCGATCCTGCTTTAGAGATTCTGCTCTTCACGGATAGCACGTAGTCTTCAGACCTTTGCGTGTCGAGCTAATATTCAGGAACAGTGGAATTGCAACGCAACTATGGGCTTGATCCGAAAATATGCAGCGATTTCACATAAACTGCACTTTTATTAACCGCAATGGGTGACATATGTATGTGTTCTCACGCATTTTACATGCGGACCCAAAAGGATCATATGCACATGCGATAACTGACGCGATATTCCCGTGCGAGTATTATCGTAGGCAGGCATCGACATTAAGCCCCTGCGCTCAACGTCCGTGCATTGTGGAAGACGAGACACAAGTTATGCAATGTCATGACAAAATTAGTTCACTTTTCCCTCTACATGAGTGAATGATGAGACGAATACGAAAAAGAAAAATCTAAAAAGCAACCAAATAAAATTGAATACACATATAATTAAATTTAATATAATTTAATTAATGTAATTTCCCCTAAGTATTTCGATACACATGTTTGACCATTACATACACAAATGAAATCTTGGTTTGATTCGGCCAATCGGAATATGCTTGAAAGTTTTAACCTACACATTCGAATGATTGTAATTGTTAACCTGAGTCAATTTTAAATCCCGCACTTTTCCCATTTTGAACTTTGGAGCTTGAATGACTTAACATTTTTTCTTTTTCATTCGTTTTGTTTTTTTTTTTTTTTTTTTTTTCATTTCCCCTCTTTTGCCAATAGCCAAACCAATATGTAGTTTGTTGTTTGATTGTTTCCACTGTCGTATTGAAACTTTGAAAGAAAAGACAATCTTTTGTAGTCCGTGTTGCATGTACGTATGTTGTTAGTCCTTTCAGCCATTGTTCAATTATTTAACATATAATAATCTAGAAAACAGATTCATTCCAGGCTTTCTATTTAAAAATATTATTCACATTCTAATAATAGCCTACATCTATAGATGAACTGACATGCTTTCTCAGTGTATGTTCAATATTTTTTCGAAACTTAATCCCGCAAAATATAAAATGAAGAAAGTCGCTTAATATCATAGAGATATATTTTAATATATACTTGCAAGACACGGTTGCATTTTCAATTTTGTCGATAATCGAAAATTCAAGTTAATTGTGAGATATTTCGTATGCTGAAGACATTGAAAGGCAGTGCATTGAAAGGCACTGCTGTTTGTACCGAGTTTGCTCACGTTGGGACATACCGCCCGCGTGACAAATGGACAATTGTAATGGCAAACTTACATGAATTGAATATCGTATTACTGCCCCAGTTATCGTCTTCTTCTAACTCACCCACGATTTTGTTTATATTGAGAAATTTCTAAGGGCTCTCAGCAAGGACTGGAAGATAAAATGGTTTAGAGAAAGGCTCATTGCGGCCATTGAAACATATTTTAAGTTTGCTCACCATCATTACAGTGGAGCGGGGCCTCACGCTCAATAAAATAAAAATAACGAAATAAATAACGAAAAATCATGTCTTGCGTCCATGTGAATGTTTACTTTTCATGGGAGCTCGAGTACGACACGTGCAAGATTTTTATTATTTTTCACGTATTTTTCAAGTAAAGTTCCATAAATTAGCAATATATAGAGACTTTATTGTCATGAGAACGTTTATGTGGAGTAGGGTCGAAAAAACACATATACTCGATTCAACCTTGATGCAATTATCTTTTATGTGAAATTGCTGTAATGGATCCGTACTCATCGTAAAATATAAAAAAATTCTACCTTTTCTCATATAAAGACTTAATTTTAATGAGAAGCCCTTACACCAAATGGGGTCCCCAATATAGATTTATATGGTTCCAATTTTCTATAGTTAATTTTCACGTCCAACTGCTGTCATTTTCGTCGTAGACTATTAAAAGCTAGATCTTTCTGCCATATGGTCGCTTGGTTTTCGTAGGACGGCTTATGTGGGAGATGGTTGTTAAAAAGGTTGCATCCAAATAAATTTTTTCACATCAATTCAAGACGCCGAAATACTAATACGCTATCCAAACATTTTGAAAATTTCAAACTGTTTTTATGTAACGACCTTTTTAAAATGCAACGTTATATGAGAAATTATTTTATTATATAAATGATGCTATCAAATGATAATTCTTTTTCAATAACGTTTGACCTTGGATCGGGAGACGTTAGTTGATCAAATTTCGTAAAAATATTTTAACAATTGCGAGCTGTAAGTTGAAAAAGATCGACGGACGGAGAGACAATTTCACACCGATTCAAAATTACTTTTTAGAAAGTGTTCGTGTGCGAAAGTGAATAGTCGGCATGATAAGCGGTGAGTCTATCTCAAAACCTTATACGTATTGCATTCGCACTAATTTAAGATACCCTTGTACCGCATTGTAAGGAGTTTTAAGAGAGGAGACAGTTAAATGGACGGAAGACCAAGCAGATACACAAACTTAAATCGCTTCAATAAATAATTTGTAATGAATGGATATAATAAAGATCGATTTTTTTCGAAATCCTTTCAGTTTTAGCATAAATCCGTTCACAAGTGATATAGGGTATAAAAAAAGCATCGTTGATCTAACGAAAAAAAAAAAATTTTTTTCTTCGCCTACCTTGTCTTCGGAATATTGGCCGCTGCATTAAAGCGCGGTTCATCGATCACGATCTCAATGATCAGATATAAAGTTGGCAATAAAAAAGATTCGTAACGTGAATATGGTCCGCTTTCAATATGAACGAATATAACAGCAACTGTAATATGCTATAGTAATTTTAATTGCAATTATAATTGTAACTGTAACTGTAATTTCCTCATTGTACACACAGTTGTATAATTTATGTAAAATTTTTATGCAAAGATGTAGAAAGCTGTATAGCTTTTCTTTTTTACTGATGTGACCTTTAAAATTCTCTTCTCTTCTCTTCTCTTCACTGCTCTTCTTTTTTCATTTGTATATAAATACATTCTTCTAAATACATATAAATAAATGTACACACACATATAAATATACATGTATATATATAAAATATGTATTAAAATAAACTGATATAAATTAATTCTTTACAAAATATACGTAAGCACAAGCATTGGGTACGTCTTCTTCGTTTTATGTGTATTTATGCACAATGCTTTAGATATACATAATAAAGCCCAAGAAGAGAATTATTTTATATATGTAAGAGAGAAAGTATATAATGTTTAAGAGAAAAATAACCTTAAAAAAAAAATTCGAAAGAAAATTTTAAAATTGCATATGTATGCGGCGTATGTACGTGTACGTGTTTAGCTAAAGGATAACAACGTAAGCATATGCAACAACTTTATCAAATAAAAGGCATCATCATGTTCAATGCTTTTACGTTATATGTACGTACGTAAAAACGTATAATATATACTCAGAAGCACATATATATATATATATATATATATATATCTATATACTAAAATAAGTTTAACAGTAACAGGCAGCATAGTGTTGACGAGTTCCATTCCATATTGCTGAATTGACTGAACTCTGACATTTTCAAGGCTCGAGCTTTCCCGGGCCGGGCACACGTTTTATGTTTTCGCTGCGTTGTTGTCTTTCTTGTGTCGTTGATAATACCTTAGTGTATATATATATATATATATATATATATATATATATATATATATATGATGGATGCTATAAAGCATTCTCGTATATTTTACATATGTATGTTGATTTGTGTTAAACTTTTCATTTTTTTTTTTATTTTTTTCTTGTTTTTACCAAGGAAGTGAGGTAAAAATGCTGTCATTTAATAAAAATTATAACATAATAGTCACTAGGAGTGAGTTAGATGAGATAATTTTGGACTTTTCATAAAACTAAGGTTTGAAGCTGTGAAAGTCTATACTTTTGCAAGGAGTTTAACAGCTAAAGCATCCAAAATAAAAACCTAATATTCCCAATCAATCATCTTAAAATCGTAATCAAATTAATTGAAAAATCTTTAAAAACAAAATTTCAAATAATTAAAATAGAGATTTTTCCCCAAAATAATTACGAAATTTTGCTGTGGCTTATAAATAGCTAGAGAATTGAAATTTTACAAAGATTATGCTTAGGATAAATACTTTTTGCAGCCTCTTAAAGCCGGAATTATTGAGCGAAAATTTGAGAGAGATGATAACATTATGCAATCCTAGTTCCATCTTACACCATTTCGTTCCCTTATATAGTGCCTGTTAAACGTATAAATGAAAATACTGCTATATACAGCTCGCGAAAAATAATCTAACATTGTATACAGTCTGACGATAATGATATATATATATATAATAGGTGCTTGCATGTATATTGTTGATCAGCTACATCTAGGTAGTATCAAGTTTCGACCTTTCTCATTTAGCATTAACGATTTTACTCAGAATATTCAGATACCGAGGCTAATCATGGAAAAATCTGTTGCCAAATTATCATCCAATACTTTTAAAAGCTTATGATGGGTACGATGCTGCTCCATCGTATCAAGACAATGAATTGGAAAAGTTGCTGAACGAAAACGCAGCTCGAACTCTCAAAGAACTTGCGAACAGCTTAGCAGTTGTTCTAGCTATCCAGTGTTTCTAGACATTTACGTGCGATGGGAAATGACGCAAAAGCATGGCAATGGCTACGATACGAATTGACTTGATTGTCATTTCGAATTGTTTGGCGGTCACATTGCTTGCGAGGCCGAAAAAGAAAAAGCCGTCTGCGATGTATTGTGAATGGCAATGAAAAGGTGAGCTACAATCCCAAGCACAAAGTCGTGGATTAGTCCAGCTGAGCCATTCATAAACATGATCATAAACTTTTACTATGCATATGGTGAGATCAGCAAAGTGTAGTGTATTACAAGCTGCTAAAACCGAATGAAACTGTTACTCCAAATGTATATCGGCGTCATTTGAACAAATTGAACGATATATTGTTGCAAAAGAGACAGATAGCAGTGGTTAACAGACGCAGAAGCATCTTCATAACCCTCGGTAACCCTCGGCTATAGGTTGCATGAATTATGATGGATGCATGGTTGCAGTACAAATGGGAGGTTCTGCCACATACAGAATACTCACCAGATGTAGCGCCTTCTGATTACCATTTGTTCAGATCGATGCGGTATGGCTTTGCTGGCGCACTGGTTTCGAAATGCTGAAGATATGTGCGAAAACGTTTCGATAGCTGCCAAACCAATATCTTTCTTTCTTTCAACACGGTAAGGCCGTGTTGCTGGAAAGACGGAAACAAGCTGTAGAAAATGATGGAAAATGTATACTTTTGTTCGAATCTCTATAATAAATGTCTTTTTTTCAAGTGAAAAAATGATCAGAATACATGCAAGCATGATTTTATAATGAAAATAAGTGAGAAACAGTAAAGGGCCGCAGAGCACTTGATACTCGATCTTTCGCAGCCATAATATTTTAACTTTTTTTATATGGACGTTAAGATTAAGGGATGAGGTCATTGTAACAGCCTGAAAAAGAGGTGTTCTTTGAGAAGTTTTTTTGGAGTAGGAAAAAAAAGATGATAATATTTGGCCAGTTAAGGGGTTCTATGGCCTGCAGCGTAATTTGTCCGAACTATAATTAAAAAAATATATTTATTATACATGCCTACAGTTAGCGAAGCACGATCGATTTTTTACAAAGATGGATTTCTGACGTATTGGTGAACCACATGGGTGAAAAAGTAAAATTTTTGTCCAAAAGAAAGGACATTGCATTATTGATAAGACATGTTTAGGTTAAATTATCCAAAACATCCTACGTCTTTTTTACTAGAAAATACTATTTTCAAGATGTTATAAAAAACTCGGAGGAAAAAAATTAAGAATTTTTCGAGTTATGCTGTGCGTCCGCGCTAAGTCACATGTGCTCGTATGCTGATATGCAGTTGTGTTTAAAAAAATTCAATCAATTCTTGACCGTTTAAAATATTGCCACACCCACAATTATCTTTTCATACCATCTTTGCTTATTTACGGAATCATTCAAGCCAAAAAAAAACAAAAAAAAAAAGATACCAATTTTTTCAAAAATGTAGAGTGGTCTTTCCTTTTAAGGAGTAATCCGCCTCTTAACTTAAACAAAAACCTTACCTTAAAACAAAAACAAAAAAAAAAAAAAACAAAGAATCTCTTCTAGCCCGCTCGATTTCTTAGGATCGGAGCCTCACGATAATGACTTAAATTGCGTTACAAGTCTTGACAATTTCTGCTTTAATTGCCGTTTAATTGTACCCACTTGCTTAAGGTAATGGTGACTTATTAGAAGCACCCAAAATTATTTCTTTCGATATGCTAATGATTAAAAGTAGCAGAAATCGCCCAACATTATATATATATACGAAAATGTATTTCAAGAATTGAGTAAAGTCGATTTTTGCATCATCCCTTATATTGTTGTTGTTCATATTTTCTCGTTGTTTTTTCGAGAGCTTATCGATTTCTTTTAAATTGTTTTTTCGTTTTTTCTTCTAAGAGGAAATCTAACAAAAATAAGTTAAAACGTTGCAATCAGGCAAGGACGATCATTAAATACCCTACATTGTCTCGCTTGATACAACACCACGCATATCTCGCATGAGAGCCCTTATCAATGAAAGTAATTCCGAAAGTAGACCTATTTAGTCCAAACTTATCACGCCAAGTTTATATATTAAATCATTGTTTTGTATTATTTTCTTTCAAAAAATTTAATTTTTTAATGACATTTACATGGGAGTAATTTAGAAAAAAAAAATTAGTTCCATCTCAAACAAAAACGTTTCATGTCCATTTAGTTTATTTCAATATTTTTCGTTTTTTGTTTCGTATAAGCACTTTTTGAAAAAACCGAGGAAGAGCGATTGTAAAAGTATTTGTAAAAAATACTTCAATTTTCAGTAATGTGTTTCGTTGGGACAAAATCCACCAAAGTGTCTTACAAATTGCAATCTGCAGGATAAACACAAATTTACCTTTCTTTCAGACACCTTTCCTTTACCTTTTTCGGGAAAACCGAAAAACGGAAATACGGAAACACAAAAAGATGGAAAGATCGAAAGTGGGAAACTCGGGTGGACTGAATGACGGATCGACAAAACGATAGTAAGACGGAAGGATGGAAAAGATGGAAAGAGATGAAGAGACAAGAAAGAAGACCGAAAAATAAAAAGATAAAAAGACGGAAACGGAGGCGGGAGCTGAGATAGACGAAAGGACAGGAAGAGAGAAAAGCAGAAGAATGGAGAGACGGAAAATCGAAAAAAATTCAAAGACAGGCCCATGTGCCTACACACTGAGAAAATTGTTTGTGAACCGGATATGTATATATCGATAGTGGCCCGATTATCTTTGGTTCTCTCTATGCGTTGCATACATCCGCACAAACTTAATACACTCTAACCTCTCCACGGTCTAGGCTATAAAGAGAAGAACAGAAAAAATGTTACAGAGAAAAAAAAAAAAAAACAGCTTTCCATTTGCAATTTCTATATTATCCTTAAAATATGGCTGACCTTGAATATGTTCACAACCATATCAAATATGCACACGTTTACTACTATTAGCTTGCATATGCTTGCGTTGTATATATTTGTATAGCACCTACATCTACACTTATCCTTTATTTTGCTCGTTATTTGATTTTTTATTAATAGAACTTTTATGCAATCGTGTAATTGAAATAAACTGCCAATCATTCTTGTTAATCCCTGTGTGTTTTCTCTTCTGCAGAACATATAAGTTTATAGTACCGTAAATATGTGCTACACGAACACGGATATTATAAGTTATGTATATAGCATGCCGCAACGTATTGGCGCATAACGTGCGGGGAAAAACAAGGGATAACTTCAAAGTATGCTGAACCGATTCGATTCGATAGAAATGGGAAAAGATTGTTGCAAACGTTGTCAAAAGCCACATTAGGAAACATAAATAAACGTATAATTCGTTAAGATTTTTCCCATTACGCTCGTCAATTCATCTCTTTTTCCAGAAATTGTTATCAACGTGTACAACTGATTTACGACATATATTATTTATATACGACATAGGGCACGCTATAGAATTCATTTTCGTTCTATTTCTTAACCAAATCTCGTATTCGAACAGTAATAAGGATTAAAAAACTCGGACCAAGACGATTACAATTTCTTTTTTATTTTAATTTTTTTACTTATGCTATTTAAGCATTCAAATGTCTCGGAGATTTATTTATCTCAGTTTAAACATTGATGATGATTGAGACGGAGATGTTCTACGCTTTTCCCTATAATTGACATCATTTGCTGATGTAGGCGGACAATGTATTTGTATTTTATGTTTGAACTTATGCGATTTCAATTTGCACGATTTCTCATAATATATATATATATATATATCGATCGAGACGTGAAAAAAGAGAAAAGAAAAAGAAAATCAAGATACTAAACCTATGCTAAAAGTTTCAATTTGAACAATGATATCAATACTAGTGCAACTGCAAATTGATTCTCGGATGTCATTGGAATTTGAACGAACGCTGAGATTGAAACTTAGCCGCCATGACGTAATTTATAAGAATATGCTTTTTTATTTATTTTTTTTTTTTTTTTTTGCTTAAGATTAGTAAAGTACTGAACTTCTTTCAAATAATGCTTATCTCCTTTTATACAAGTGTAATGAACATATGCGCGACGTTTGCTTATAGTACCCAAACTGACTTATATATAATTCTCATTTTATTTAATCATATTTTCCCACTTTCTATGAATAATGCGCCATTTAAAATTATGGATTTTTTTTCCCAAGAGTATACAATGCTGTGTAAAGCAGGGGGCGAGTGTACTATAGAAGCATATAGTAAAGAAATAATCATTACAATTCATGCGTTCTACACTCTACACTCTACAATAATCGTAATAGAAAAAATTAAACACACATATGTATATTCACACACATCTACACACCTACATATATATATATATATATATATATATATATATTTATATATACCATTCGCTAAGTCTCCGGTCTGACACGTACACGGAAACTTCGTTCACAGACCCATATGATTTTGCATGAGAAAGATCTGTTAGAAGTAAAAGCTGCGGTTGCTCACACCAAGGAACGATATTTCGATGACTGGGAGTTCTATCCGGAGCTGCTATAGACGTTCATCGAAACTGTTAAAAATCAGTTGGCAAGATTATCACATCCGTATTTCGGGACATTTCGGGCATTGTATTTTGTTCATCAACTATCTTGAAAAGAAATAAAGGATTAATAGCGAATATCACATGTGATTATTGGTTCAAATGGATGTAAAAATCAAAAAAAAGAAAAGTCCTTATATGCAAAAGGAAAAAGTATTGCTTCTCAAAGACAATGCCTCTCTCACATAAAATAAGTTGATGAAAGCGACGGTTATATTGAAGGAATTGCTTCCCTACCCACCGCATTCCCCAAATCTGGCCGCCAACAACTACCGATATTTCGCAGATATCAAAAAGATGCTTCGAAGAGAAAAAAATTGACTTCAATGAAGAGGTTATTGCCGACCCTGAGACCTATTTTGAGAGCAAAGACAAATCATTCAACGGAAAAGGCATCAAAAAGTTGGATCAGCCTTGAAATTAACGCATTACACTTGAAGGAAAGCATGTCGACGAAAAACGTTGAATCTCTAAAAAAATAAATTGAATTTTCTTACACACACACAATTCGACCGGAGACTTATTGAATGGTACGACTACGCGCATGTACATATATCATTAAGTTAAAAAAAAAAAAAAAAAAAATTTTTTTAATCTAAATAGCTTTACTTAGTGTCAATGTATACAATTTAAACCATTATAGAGATTTATAGTGTATTGAAGACGTAATAGATAGTCCTTAGAACATTCCATAAATATTACATATAGCAATTATAATTTCAACTTAAATGTACAGCATATATATATGTGTATAACAATAGTTACAAATTATAACATATTCGAGTTTTCTCTATTTTCACCATTTTCATAACATGTCTTGGCACGTTTCAATTCATTAATATTATCATCGTCTTGCGCATAAATATAAACCTTTCAGCAAAGTCAGTCCTATACCTATAATAGCACAATAGTGTCGTAACGTCTATCACTAATATCGCTTAACAAAAGGCGACACATAAACGTAATCATACAAAAAATTCATACCTTCGTATAGTCTTGATTAGCGCACAATTTTCACTGGTCTCTCCTACGCATATCTAACAACGTTTACTCGTTATACCGTTCGCTAAAGATGGCACCATACTTAACGTCAATGGAGAACGTTGCAGAGAAACATGATTAACATAATGATTATTTTTTGTAGAATGAAGTAGGCGATCGACTTGGGCGATATGTGATTTTAATGCAATTGCGCAACATGCCATAGATACTCTGAAACATAACATGAAATTATATTGAAACAAAAGTAACATCAACCGATATATAAACTCGAAGATAAAATTCATATTAATTAAAATCTTTTACTGTTTAGCTTTAATTAATATAAAGATTAATAAAAATGAAAAAAACAAAAAAAAATTAATTTGATTCATGCATCGGCCGGGAATCGAACCCGGGCCGCCAGCGTGGCAGGCTAGCATTCTACCACTGAACCACCGATGCTTTTGCACCCGCCTGCACTTTTAGCATAAATATACAGTACTACTACGTAAAGTAAACGTACATTATATACTTTATTATTAAATGAAGATTGATGGCTAGCTGGCTGGACTGGCTGACTGATTATATAAACAAAAAAATCCAGAAAAATAAAGCTACAGCAAATATTTATATATAATTAACTGCTTTACTTAATGCATATTTCATATCATTTACATGTCTCGACGCGGCTGGTTCTTTCTTTATAAATATATACTGTTTTTACTCCATTCATCATTAACTGTGCTTTGTTATTTTGTCCGAATAAATGATTTACATTTACAATTTTATTTCATTATTCAGGTTTGCAATGCAATGCAAAAATTTTAGTTTAACAAATTTATACTTTACTCCTTCGCTACATTCGTATTCGTATGTGAGAGACATAACTTTAAAACGAAACGAAAGGTATACCAAATTCTTAGCATGCTAAACTAGTTATCGTCGTTTTTAATACGTTAGCAAAGATATTTAAGAATAAATTTTACATTACATAAAACTAATAATGTAAAAATGTAATTACATAAAACTAATAAAATAATTCGACGTTTTGCTTGTTTTTGAATTTTTTTTTTTTTTTTTTTTTCATGATTTTACACGTTTTAGTATTTGGTTAAAGATTTTCAAAGTGCTTTTTAGTTTGTTGTTACACTTACTCGTTACTTGTCAATGTTATCATTGTCGTTGTTGTTTTTATTGTTCTTTTTAAACCTTAGGTTATTGATTTTTTGTTTTTTTTTTCTTTTTATTATTATTACTATTATTATTATTTTCTTTTGTATTAAGCAAAAGTTTCCTGCTGCTTATTGTTTCCGCTTTTACTTAAGTTTATCTTGTTCAAGAGATTTTCTTTTCTTATCCTATCTGCTCTTAAGCACTGATGACCAGGCAAACAAGAAAATATATAATATTTCTAGCAATCAAAAGGAAAAAAGAAAAATTCCTTTTATACAATTTTTAAAGGATCGAATTTCAAGGTTATTTGTTTTATATATAAAAAATCTTATGTATTGCACTTGCAGCTCAGAAAGAAGAAGATTATATTAAGTTATTAATTGAATTCCTTTTAATGAAAGCAAAGCCGATTTAAACGAAATATTGAATTAAAAGTGTATTAAAGTATTAAAAGGCTTTAAGCCAAGCAACCTTGAATATAACATCTAAACTATGTATGTGTTTTTCGTTTTGTTTTGTTTATTTTTCATTTTTATTTTTTTTTAACTTCAGGGTATACAACAAATTAAATTGAGATTTTCAACGATGACCATGCTTACCGTGACTTCCCATTGAATTGTCCATATGACCTAAGATTTCCATAAATAATAATAATTTTAGCAAGCATTCATCGTAAAGATTATCAACTGTTTGGCAAATCAAGACAATTTGAATTAAAATTTTCATCCCCTTGATATACGCGTGCATATGTATATGAAAGGCATAAGCACACCACACACATTACAATTTACGAGCACATAATAAATTACCATAAATTTAGTCATATGGTGACAGTTGAAATCATCATCACTTAACCCAATGTGTAAAATAATTTAATTAATTTTAATAAAAATTTTACATAAATAAAACGAATGAGAAAATCAGGTTCGTCCAGGGTCGAATTTAGAACATTTTTCGTTACTCGCAAATAACAAGTTATGTATGACAAATAAAAAAACTATAGTGGACCACTACTCATAACCCTTACAGTTATTCTACGATTTTTTAAAATAAGATATTATATGGGAAGTGATCGAAGAAGTAGTCCGATCTGAAGTGTTTTTAATAGCGTTCAAAAAACAGAAAAGCACAAAAAAATACATGGACAAACGGCTTAGATGAGCCTATCTGAAAATTTTCTGAGTTTTACATACGTTCGCACAGACTTAATATACCCTGTACCAGGGTGTAATAATAAAAATATTATTATTATTATTATTATGTAGGGAATACGCAGCGTGGTCTGAAAGATCTATTGTGCTCGCCCAAGCCCCTCGCGTTTCAGTTATAGAGTTCTTATGAATCTATCTTCCTTATTCTCTTTAGTGCCACCAGACCACCAAGCAATATGTGAACTTATAAAGTTTTCGCCAAACACTTTGTGTCTGATTCTACAAATGGTCTCGCATTCACATGGGATATGAAGAGACTTTTCATACATCCTTTGGCAGAATCTGCATGAACCTCTCTTAAGGATATCTATGTGTTTTAGGTGAAATTTTGGGGGTACTGTGACCCGCGTAGACGCCGGTGACCAAACGTAAATTGCTTCGTCTTACTTTTAGTGCATTATATGCTATAGCGGAATATGTTATCAATTTTTTCGCTTGCCATTGCTCTTCTCTTCGCGATATTAGTCTCTAGTCTAGGCTTCTTGGCACGCCATAGCACGGTTACGGGTATATCACGGGCCCTCAGGCTCTCCTATTAGCCCGACCGTCAATCGGTCAGTCCTTGCCTACAATACCTAAATGGCCAGGTATCCGTCCATATTAACTTGACATCATTGTTCTTGTCCAACTGATCCAAGGTTTTGAAGCGCTTCAACACGAACCTAATTGTTATTTTCTGCGTACAAACGCAGCTCATTTTCTTTATATGAGTGATACAAAAATTATTTTTTGAATGGATTTCATTCAAATCTTTAATCATTTATTTATCATGAGGAAATGGTTGTAATTGACAAAGTGTTTTGCTACAAAACAATCATCTTTATTATTAGAATGGATTTTGAAAATTTATTTTATTGTTACTACTGCACAACCAGATAAGGGAAAAGAGAGGTCTGGCAGATCTGCAAGACATTTGCGCGTCTGGGTGCAGAAGGTTTCTACTTTCTTGAGAGTACGTTTCTCGAAGGTTGACACGCCACCCACCGAAACAATGCAATAATCATTGATGATGCCAACGTCATGACCATGTCTAAATCAAATTATCGTTAATAAGATGATAAAAACGATTTTTTCTTTTTCATTTCATGTATACCTTGGCCATTTGAGATCACCACAATGCCACCATTCCTTGCGCTCAAAATCAAAGTTATCGATATCCGACAGAGAGATTGGAAGGCCGTTCTTGTCAAGGCCAAGACCACCAACAAGGTAAAGTTCACCATTTCCCATTACACAAAATCTTCCAAACAATCTAAAAGTAAATCATAACAACTTCATAACATACAGTGTAGAGCAGAATTTGCTCAAAAGCATCCTAATACGTTATCTAAGCAAGATTAAAATCTAATTTTTTGCCTTTTATTTTTTTATCAGAGAAGAAGTTGAAGTCAAAGTCAAGATGTGAAGTAAAATTTTGCTTTTCCCAATATGCCAACGTCTTAATATTCTCTGAATATTCATGAGGAGTAAATATACTGCATTTTTTTGTGCTTTTTTTTTTTTTTGGATTGTTATGTAATTATTGTATTATGAGTGAGTATTTACTACTATTTTAAGCCTAATCGAGGCAATTCCATTAAGAAGTAAATATGGTTTTGAATTTCTGTAAGAAACGGACAGATGGACAGACATTGCTATATTACATTTATATACATTATAAAATATTTAGCTTCATTTAAATTTAAAAATAACAATCATAATTAAAGGGTACGATTAAATTCAATAAAAAAAATATGCAAAATATTGCATAATATTGCGTAAAGCTTTGGAAGCAAACATTGATTGATGTGTTAAGTAATCCGCTTACCTCGGCATACGCAAATGTAATTTTAATGGAATCCATTGCCCAGTGAAACGTTCGACGCCATCCCCTCCCGCTCCGTGGTCGTTGCCATATGCTAAATTCCTGGTATCGCTATTACTCTCATGAATGCATTTCAAATTGTAAATCTCTATTGTGTCAGTGATTACATTTGCGCTAGTTTTGGTAATCTCGCCGCCATCGTCACCCTCACCGTCACCACCGTCATTACCGTCGTCATCACCACCACCACCACCACCACCGTCACCACCACCACCCATCGCAATAGAGCCCTCCTTGATTATGCCACCCGCTACCCAGATTTCGTTATTAACTATGGCAGCAGCAAATCCATAACGACCCTTATTTAACGGTGCTTTCTGAAATCATAGATACGTATTTACAAAGAGTGACGAGAGTTTATGCACACGTTACAATCAGGACAACAGCTAGCTAGCTAACCAGTGATAGCAGAGCATATTCTCAGTTTCCATATTCGCCTACAATAATTTCACTTTATGAATACACGCCATATAATTAAAATAGTTTTCTAGTTTTATCTATAACGATTGAATTAATTCATTCAAACTAATTGCATGATCAATATTTTCCTGCATTGTGTGCATTACAGCAATGCACTTCACTCTTCTATCTACTTCGCATACACTTTTTCATTATTTTCGATATTCACGTCGAACCCTGAAATTTTGCCTTACTCGTTCCATGGACTTATGTACATATTCCAGAATGCAATCATATTTCCTCTCTCTCTCTTCATTCCTATTCTCTTTATTGCAGTTTTCATTAAACTTTTCTTATTATAGTTTGTACAAATGATTGATTATTCGCTTAGAGAAAATCCCAAGCAAAAAGAATTATTCTTTTCTCTTTTTTTATACCCAGGACTGAGGGATGGGGTTACAGTCAATTTGTTGTTTTTTTTTTTTTTTTTCATAATTCATGTAAAACCCAAAGAGAAGCTTCATAGATCCTATAAAGCACAACATATTCTTGATTAGCATAAAATTCTGCATTAATTAAGTCATGTCTGTCCGTGGAGAGTAAAATGCGGAAAGCATAGTGGTGGCTGTGCGAGATTCGGCCCTTGCCGGATATAACTTTCTTACTTATTTTTTATATTTGATAAGTCACTATGTCCCCTATAGAGGGGGAGATATTGACGCTTGAGAAGAACTATAAATGGAAGGCGATCAAGTTGTGATCAACTTGAAAGTTAAAACATGTGGAACGGTGGTTGAGACTGATTAAGCTGTTAAAGAACTTGAAATTTGCTTCAATAAATCTCTTTTATCTCTGTGGAAAACTTGCCGTGGACGTGCACGTACCTAAGGACTACATAGCCCACATTTCGCCGAAACTCAAGAATTGTTAGAGTGTTGGACACGATTTTTCCGCACATAAGCATCTGAACTCTTCATTGTACGCGATCGAGAGGCCCCAGTTAAGATCTAAATAGTGCTAGGCACATATACGAATCTAAGTTTAGCCGAATGTAGACCGTGCAAACAGTGCGAACAGTGCAGTGGTTCTGTCCAACGAAAGTCATTCTATGTATATTCTCATACCCAGATCATCAAAGTTCTTCAACATTGACGCATTAAGAGCTGCCCGTATTTTGTTGACGTTAAACGTTACCCAGTTGGGCAGATCCGATACCGATATTTTGTCTCGTTTTGTCTCTCCATACGTTGTCTCGTTTCCTTTTATGTTATGTTCTTTGGTTCGAAGAGAACGAACTATGACAGATAGGGTTTTCGGTCCCGCACCTGAGGGGGAGCCATTCAGGGAGAACGTGAAAGAATACAGAGCACTGTCGTACTCGTGCGTTCAGTGAAATTTGTTTGGAATAAATTTATCGATTACAAGTTTTTTTTCTTGAAGGCAAAGACGTATTGTCATTTTCCGTCGACCGCCTTGGCGATAACCAACGCAATAAGTGGCGATAAGGAAAGAATACAGAAGTGACACACAGTGGTTCCCAATGCCAAAATATGAATGGTCGTGAGAAAGAGCTCTAGTTGATTTTGTTGCAGCCCATCAATGTTTGGAATATGCGTAGGTTAGTCCTTAAACTGTGCTTAAACCGTGTTCCTCTCGCCACCTATAACAATTTTCCTGTCATTGCATTTATAAAATATAAAAGATATTGAGTTGAATGCGGTCTCGAAGACACTTGAGGAAACCATCCTTTCCACATTTGGCCAGCCATCAAACTACCCGAAATGCAACGTACGTGCCCAGGTGGTAAATTTTACCCATAGAGATATAAGTTCCGAATCCTAAGAAAGTATCAAAGATCCCATAAAGTATATATTAGATCAAAGAAAAATTTGTAGCATTTTTCCTTATACACGGCTTTAGAATCGCATGGCACTAATCGTAACAAGTCATACTATAACGCGTGTAAAAGATAACAGTCCGTGCATACTTAGAAAGGGAACATTATGACATAATTCAGTCCGAAGTAATTACATTATAAAAAGGGGCGAAGACCATGAGAAATATTCGCTGTTACGTGTTTACAATGCTTTATCAAAGCCAGCAGAACGCAAAAATGTTTTGCTCGTTTACCCTCTGGATATTTTCACGTTGTGACTCCAAACGCCAGATCCTACACTTCGACTTGATAAAGTCGACGAAATGCGTTACAATATTAAGAAAATCCTGTATACTTCATCTTATGACGTTGCTGCGTCGAAATAAAAAAATATTGCAAATTATTTGCAGTCTTACTCTCATGTTGGAATTAATGTGTTTTTTGCGCTCGCTTACCTTTATCCATATTTTACGTCGCACACTATAAAACCAAACTGAATTAAGTGCTACACCGTTTGTGCTCTCACCGCCAATTATAAAAAATCCAATGTCATGTCTACGCATGTCTTTGCTATCTTGGCAATGTGAACATATTGTTGGTTCATTAATGGCTATAACAGCAAAATCTCTGCGTGATTCGGGTAAACTGCTTTCGAAAACCCATTTCAACGTAGTCGGATCAAAGCACCATATAGACTTTTCGAATGTCTAAAAAAAGTTTACAATGCGAAAAACATCTTAAGTAAAACGAATTAAAAAAATTAAATAAATAAATGCATTTTTTCCAACTCAGTTTCAATAATATTTTAAAAAGTATAAAGAGAAAAAGCATATCGAAGCTTAGTGAACGTTCTTTCTTGTTTAACTATAAGGAAGTTGGTCGATAGGTTCAAGGAAACTGTAGATCAAATATTTATTTAACTACTTAACTAACTAAAACGTAACACAAATTTGAATGTAAAGAATAACTTGTCATCCGATCGCGAGCCCTCTCCATCAAGTATCACCGTACGGAGAACGTTCTTTACAATGACTTTACCTCGAAAACTAACGTCCGACCAAACCTATTGGTTTTTCTAAACTACCTTTCAAATGACGATAAAATCGCATCACAGTTCAACCCTCTTGCTTCTTTTCGTATTCATGCTTTATGAAATCAGGCAAATATTATATCCAAGCATATGTTTTCTCTTTCAATTTCCCATTTTCGGATTCCATATGCCGTTCTATGAAAACTTTGCAAACTTGTTTGAAACTTTTACGTTACAGAGACAAACGTCTCTGAGCATTTTCACAGTTTACACACACACACACACACAGTTCACTGTTTACAATTCTTACAATTCTTACAACTGCGAGAACTGCAATGGCAGACAATAATTTCGTTTCTAATTGGTTTGGAGAAAACATTTCCTAAAACCGAAAATTCGATCCCATATGTGGTTCACTTGCAAAACATTAGAAAACATTAGCGC
>NW_023998427.1:1160338-1181859 GCF_014805625.2 Glossina fuscipes
TCCATGAACAGTTTAATTTCTTGATTGTATTCAATCTATGAAAATTGTGATTTTTTATATCACGAAAGCATTAGATCTCATTTATATCCATATATCATTTATCGTAGACTTTATGGGGACAAATTTATTGATATGCCTCCCTATTTACGAATGAATGTCTGTTTTATAAAGTGAAAGAAAAAAGAGCTCACCGATTTCTTGGTACACCCTAAAGCTGTTTTAGTTCCACCAATTACATAAATGAGACCGCGGCATAATATAGCTGAATGATGATGACGTGAACCCAATGGTATATAAGACAAATGACGCCATTCCAAAACGGAAGTATCGTAAATGAGCACTTGATCACCGCAGTTCGGAAACCAAGTATCCTTGCTATTGACATTGGCATTATTGATAGAATTCTTTGAATGCTCAACGGATACCATACGACTGCCTTGCTGTTTTTGTGGCTGAGGCTGATTCTCACGCAGGCAATGCGAGCAATATGGATCAATACCACCAATCACTATAATTTTATAATCTAAAATGCTTTTCATTTACACTTAAGTTGTACAAAATTTTTGCATATCTTTATATGTATTTACCTATGCGCGTATACCTAAAAATGAAGAAGAACATATACAGATAAGCAAGTGCAAGTATGTTTTAATAAAAAGTAAACAATTAAATTATTACACCCGCCACCAAAAGATATGAAATTATGCTAGTCAAGGATGAACATTGCACACCCCCAACTTATAAAGGCAAATACACTTAGGCGATACGGCCACGGGAATTGGCCGATATTCATGTATGTAGGTGGACAATTTCTGGACAACAGTTTTTTTTTTGTTTTGTAACTTTTCTCTTTTCCGCGCAAAGATCACGCAAGAAATGAGTAGGAATACAATTATTATCGTCACACTCGCGCAACACACCGATATAGGTCATCACGCGTAGTAAACGTTGACAAATCCAAAAAACGCGAAGAAAGTTTAGAAGATGCTCGAAAAAAAAAATAAAAATAAATAAATAAATAAAACGCAATTTGCCTAAAAAAAAGGCAAGAGATCATCATCAAGGGGTCACTAACAAGTCAAATGGTTTATAAAGATTCCCGTAATAAGTTTCAAGTGATGCGTAGGGGAATATTGTGTCAGCACAAAATCGGGATCAGGGCCTTAGCCGAGCAAAACCGTTTGTGAAAAAAACAAGTAAAAGCACAATAGAGGACTATCGCCCATCCTACCTAATACCCTACACCACTCAACAGTTAGTCGTATATTAACGATCGAAAAATTTTCAACTGAATTCGTCTTCGGACCAAAAAATATCAACGCATCAGATTTCATCAAAACATTGCAAAAATTTGCAACCTGTAGGTTGAACACAAGAGAGTGGATTTTATAAGCGACGAGGAGGACCGAAGCACGATTGAATGGCGAAAAAAAGTTACGGCTGCCTAATGTTTCGGATCTTAATCCTTAATATCTTATCATGCGTGGCATGAGCATATATAGCATAAGACAAATCACTACGCATACACTACTATTTCGGAGCTAATATTAGTTACGATATTTTGGATTGAGTTAGCTCCACGTTTACTTTCGCAAAGATTGACGTAAAAAATGTAAACTCTTAGCAACTTTCCGGGATTATGAAAACAGATTTGACCGGCTTTCAAGCACTTTCCGAAAAAAGGCGAAATTTTGAAAAATATAAAGGTATGCTTTTCATCTGAGGCACTTTATCATTTGGTTAAGACGACGGGTTTATATAATTCGTCCCGACGACGTATATGATATTTTTTAATTCGTTTTACTTACTTTTGCCAACTATCCGTCATCTGTACAGATTTAAATAATTGCTGCCGCATTTCGTAAAATTCCTTAGTTTTATTGACCGGCATCGCAGCATTCGTCTTTCCGTCTATTTTCGTCCTATAATCACCATCATCATCGCAATCATTATCGGTATCGTTTTGCTTACCATCCTCATTACAATTATGTAGTGATCTCATATGCAACTTAACCTCCTCGTTATCGTGGTTGTCATGCAAAACATGTTGCTTTGTAGCCGCATCTACATGCAAACAATTACCGCTACCAGCACAACAATCGCCGCCACCTAGATTCTTATTAGTATTTGTTTCATTAGTTTTAAATATCACCGTTTTAATGTCCTCGTTTTTGAGGATTTGTTTCGATTGACGTGATTTTGACAAACGATGAAAATATCTATGCGGTTGCGGTTGCGGTTTACTGCAACAATCGTTCGCATTAATGCACTCGAGCATTATCGGCTGCTGAGCAACATGATTTTTTATAGCATCTTGATTATTACCATTATACGCATCGTTTTCTCCATCCTGCAGCGCATAGTCCGTTTCTGACTTTGTATACGTCGTTATTGTTGGTGTGCATCTTGGATTAGCACGTGGTGTTCTCCTGCAAGTGCTTACGCTGCCACCGATTCTATTTTGCATTTTATTCGCTGCAATAAAACAATGACTGATTTATTATAATAACAAATTTTATATTATCGAACAAGAAGAAAATTGCCGTAACCATTATCTGTGTATGTAATGTATTTACGCATAATATATAAAAATTTTTTTTTTATCAAGTCTGGACTATGAAAATAATACAGAAAACTTCTCAGCTAAAAGCTAATAATTATTTCAGAAATTTCAATATAAGAATGAAAAAAATAATGCAAAAAATTTATCTATAAAAAGTCATTCATCGAAATCCTTATATCGGATAGGATGTAAAAATGGGCGTAGATGATCCAAATTTTATAAAGTAGATTTTTATTATCATTACTATTATTATTATTATTATTAATTTCGCCAGAGAAATAAATTCGAAGAGTAACACTCTTAAAGCACTAGCATCTATGGCTATCAGCTTTTATTAAAAACTCTACCCGCACTTGAGATTCGAACCCACGAGATTTCTCGCCTTCGGCTGCTCAAATTGCTTCTTTTTTTAAAAATTGCATCATAACATATTAAAATTTAGACTTTTCCGCCATATAAAGGACCAAGTTTCGTGAAAATCCTTACCTAAAGTAGGATATGAAAAATAGACCAAGATGATTCAAATTTCGTACTGTTAATTTTTTCACTTTAAATTACTGTTACGATCTGATTTCAATCATAAAGCATTAAATATTAGAGCTTTTTGTCATATGAACTATCGTTTGTAGTTATATGAGAGGGGGATTCAAAAAAATTGCCCAACCCGATCCAAAATTTTGATTTAGAATGCCGAAATATAGTTAGTTTCGCCAATTCACAAATAGGTGTAAGTCAAGATTTTGTAATTTATATGAAATTATTAAATATTGAAAGAAAGCTTTCTTTCAGCAAGTAGCTTATCGATGATATTTTCTCGAAAGTCAACAAATCAAGTATAACCTCACTTTCTCACGGATGATTAATCCGAAAGATAAAATCTCGGCTATAATCTCACTTCCTTTGTCGCAAGCCTGCATCTGAAATTACATATATCTATCTCGTTGCACTGATTTGCAGCAACATGTAAAAATGTCAACTAACAGTATTTGCAAAATTACTGTCATTTGATCGTTACGAATGAAATTTATAGAGAATAGATTAAATAAATATCATGTGACACTGGATTTATAGTTTGCAAATGCAATTTCTGGATTTTTGTCAATGATGAACTAAAGGCTCCTACAGCGGTGCTAAGCCGCATGTTTGCATCAATAATGCAATTAGTCTACGCAAACACGTCGTATAGTCAAATATCTGTATTAGGGAGCCGATGGAATGAACATCAGATATTTTATATTAGAGTCAAAGTGTTATTTAGTAAACGGATCTCCATCGAGCTGGAAATTTTGCAAAACTTATCTTTTAATTTTTAGGCCTCTCTCTCTCTCTCTCTCTCTCTCTCTCTCTCTCTCTATATATATATATATATTGATTTTTTTAATAATTATAAACGTGCTACATTTATACTAAAGTGGTCCTACAATGCGTAGATATCATACAAAAGCTTCTTATGTTATTTAAAACACAACAAAACAAAAGTATCTAAACTAATGATGACAAATACAGTTCAATTCTGTCTGTTGATCTGAGCACAGGATGTCGATGAGTTCTTAAAAACCTATTTATATTGCAATAATATTGTAAAATAATCAAATATCGGAAATTACAAACAAGAAAACAAAAAAAAAATGTGCACAATTTTTAAAATCATTTCCGTTCTAAAATTTATTTACCGTTCAGGACACTTTCGATATGCGTGCGTCTGCGCTGAATTCTGATTCTTCATATATAATTAAAATTGTGTTTTTCACTTACCCCCCTTCAAATATTTATTGCAATATTTTGCGGAAGCGTTTTCGCATTGAATGCCTTGATCACGACTATCCCTTCTTAAATATTCGATCTGTAAGCAAACGCAAGCAAAACAAAAGCAAAATCTTAATAATAAAACCATTGTCCAATTTTTCAGATGATTTCAATTAAATAAATTAATTTTATTTTTAAAAAAAAAATAAATAAATAAATCGTATAAAGTAAATTAAAAATAAAAAACAATTTTATGTTTTTTTTTTTTTTTTTTTTTTTTGGTTTTATTCTTTTTTCTGAATAAAATATATTCATCGAAACGATGCCTATATCCATAATAATATACACAATAGACAAGCAATTTATTTTACACTACACAGATATAGCCACTAGATATTTTTCTAAGAAGCAAATTAAGGTACAATTAATTACACTGCATTGATTTGGTACGAAACAACAAAGCTTTTTTTTTTTTTTTTTTTATAGTAATCTTTTCAACATACTAAGTTTGGATCTGCCGGCTTACGGCAATCCGAGGGTACGCAGCACTGCATGTTCTTCTCAATTCCTTTCGCCATTTCGAGGTTGCGCCAATAATCTTTTCCAATGGTGAGTATCATTTCCAAATAATCCAAAAACGATTTATAAGTAACGCACTGCAAATTAGGGCACTCAAGACGGTGATGATAGTTGCATTCTTTATCAAAGACCCATTGGCGTTGCATAGGGGTTAAGAGTTGAAATCGTTGTAAAAACTGAAGAAAATCCTCACGTTTCTCTCCGTAATAGAATTGAGTAGTGGTATATCTGAAGAAGAACAGAGAGAGAGATAAAGAGAGAGAGAAAAAAAAAAGAAAAGAAAAGAAAAGCGAAACGCTTATAATAAATGTATTTACACGAGACTTATGTATGCATGTATTTATGCTCTATTATGTGAATCGAAAGAGAAATTTTAAACTTACGTTATACCGTCATTGATCATATTTCTAACTTCGGCATGGTTTACAATATGTTCGATTTCCGGGCATTCAGGATTTTTCATTAACGTTACTAAAAACCATGGTGGCATTAGACTAAATCGTACGCATCTAATAAGATCTAACATGTGACATTTTCTTTCCTCCCAATTATGACTTAACCAACGTACAACAGACATGAAAATCTAAAAAAAAAAATAAAAAAATAAAAAAAATTAAAAGTTAAAAATGTAATTAAGTCATGTATTAGAAGATTAAAATGTAATATCGTACTAAAAAAAAAGAAAAATATTAACATACTAGGTTTGGAAAGGACTCACCTCAGTTTCCGAATTGACACCAATTGTGTTCGATGACAGCAAAGCGCAAACTTCGTTAGCTGATAATATTAGAAATTCTTTAGAAGCGACCAAAGTCAAAAAGAATTTGCATATGCGCATCAACATCAATTGTTCTAAACTTTCTAAACAATATTTACGTGCCTCCAAATACAATAGAAAGGCAGTGTCTTCACGAAAACGTGCATCATCATCCAAACATAACCAACATTGATTAATTAGCTCTTTAATACGTAAAAAATTTGCGGCATTAAATAGCTCTAAAATACCCTCACGCTGAACTAACGGTTCCTCGGCTAACATCCAATCGTATACCATTACAAAAGCCGTAGGCGTAATCTTTTCTTCGGGTAATTGTATCAATACCTCATTATTGCAATCCATAAAAAAATCGGAATAGCACTGCAAAACCATCATGTGACAATTGAACGTAACACCGCCAATACGAATTTGTACATTCGGTTTGATATGATTATCAATCATATTCTTTAACAATTTGTAAAGGTTATCTTTCGGCGGTTGCACTATATTCTCCCAACCTTCGACTTCGTTTGGTTTGAAGCCCATATCCAATAAAGATTTCTCGCGTAGTTGACAATCGGATGCACGAGCAATAGTTTCACTTTTCTTGTCGATTAAGGGCAGTGTTGATGGTAAGATCTTGCTTGGAGGCGGTTTTAAATGCGTGGACTGTTGTTCAAAATTTACTAAAACATTACAAAAAAAAAAAAAACCATTCCATTAAAGTAAAAAAAACTCTTTGAAAATTGTAATTGAATTCATACGATTTTGAATTTTTTGAAAGTCTAAAAGGGCGACCTTAGATTGAACTGATGACTCCGAGTTATCAATAAAATTTGCACTAAAAATAGATATTTCATTATTTCAATAGAGATTTCTACATATATCTCTAATACACAAGCTATATAATTTAAATCTTACTTAGCATATTTCAAGTTACCAATATTATCGGAATATGGTGGAGAAGCCGTGGTAGTACCCGTTGTGGATATCGATGATTCATAGTTAAGTACTTTGCTTTTCTATTTTAAATCAATTCATAGAAAGAAATAATAAACAATTATGAAGGCATCAATACACGCCTCTTTAATACACACCTTGTGTCCAGATTTTTCCATATTATTTTTTATTTTATATGCATTAATATTCTTTACAAAAATATACCACAAGTCTTTGGAAAAAAAAAATTAAATTAAAATTATTAAAAATTCGAATAGACATACAATGTTTTTAGTTTTGACAACAAACAAAATGCAATGTCTACTAATTCATTCATTTCGAAAACACTTCAACCATTTTCAAAACTATGTTTGAAAAAAGGGGGAACAGAAAAAGTCGATAAACAATCGATCAATAAATAATAACTTATATAAATAATTTATTCATTGATGAAACATAATACAAATTACAAAAGTAAATCGGAAGCATTGCATATATAATTTAGAAAATATTAACGTATATCAAATCGATGTTTCTGTTCAGTATTGAGTTATTATAGCGATTTTCCCGAAGCATTTATCTCACTTGAGTGCTTAGTCTTCAAACTAATTTTTCTGTTCCCCCTTTTCGAAATGAGATAAACAGTTGCATGTATAGATCGACATGATTAAATGAAATTCGAAATTCCCGTTTCTTTCAGTAATTTGTTCTTTTGAAAATACGTAATTTTCCAACATTGCTTAGAAATATTAGACGACATTATATACTGACCTAGCGTCATTAATTGCTATTTATTTATTACGGTATTTGTGCAACTCGGGCAGTTTGTAGACGGTATAGTGTGGGATATGAGCGGGTATTGCTTTGGTTATTAGCTGTTTGTAGAAACTAATGCTTTATATGTAATTTAAAGCAAAAGCAATCATTCAATCATTCTTTTATATATATCTTATTTTTATATACATTTATTTATTATATAAAATGAAAATAATTTTTCTAATCTTTTATTTGAATTTTATACTTCTTTAATTAGATATTTTCTTAAGATAATTGAATAATCAATGAATATGATGGCAGATCAGTTCATCAATTCCGCGAACGCTGCCGTTGACCCAAGTAGTTCGGATGCTATGCGTCTACTGGATGCCAAACCTGCCGGTGTGAACGAACAGAAGGAAAGGCAAGCGTTGAAAAAGCAAACCTCCTCCAACATAATGTTCGTGCGTGGTGAGACTCAGGGCGTCGGATATAATGGCAAAATGGTTAATCCCGATGTAATTGATATCGGGGATAGTGATGATAATGCGGGATCAAAGTAACGCGGAAAATATTACGACCTCAGGAAAATCAGTAACAACGTGTTAAGATATCAATGATTTAGTTTTAAAAAAATTACGAATCGAGCAGCAGGAAATATCAACTAAAGTTTTTGGCAGTTTGAAGGTTCAAAATCAATCGGAATATATATCACGTGATATTAAAAAAATCTACTACAGCATTATACAGAATTCTACAATGATGTATGTGTAAAAAAATAGAATAAATTTTCATTTATCGTATTTACTTAAGTCAACATTTGCAATCATGCAGCTGAACACTCCTGAATTCTACTAAAAACGCTGAATTATGCTATTCGAACGTCTTTTATCGATTGCAGTATATTTTGTTTTTTGCTTTTATCGATATAATGTTATCGAACAATTATCATCTGGCATTTGTTTATAAAATTACATTTTTACCGATGCATTTTTTGTAGACTTTTAGAATTAAATTAAAGAAAAAAGGAACAAATTTTAGATTAATAGTGCCTTAATTAAAAAATTGTAAAATGATGACGGTATTCCGGAGACATTTTCTCAAATTACAATTTATTTTAGTTATTACGGCGGTCATTCTGGGAGTTTATTACCCAAAAATATGGGAGCAAATACGTTCGATTAATTTCGGAAAGAAAAAGACATCCAACGGGAATTTATCAGCTGAAAATTATAGTGACTTACTCCTCACTAAGGAACAGCTAAATGAGTTTAATGGTGTAGGTGGACAGCCTATTTATTTAGCTCTCTTAGGACGGGTGTACGATGTAACGCGGGGTGAAAAACATTATGGTCCAGGATGCGCTTATCATTTTTTTGCCGGAAGAGATGCATCCGTTGCATTCATAACGGGAGAATTTAAAAATTATATAGAAGATGAAGCGGATAATGTCCTGGCATTAAAATCTCCGGCAATTTTGTCCCTAATTAATTGGGAAAAATTTTATAAAAGCGACTACATCTACATAGGTAAAGTAATTGGCAGATTTTACGATGAATCTGGTCATCCCACAAAATATGAACACAAATTCAGAGCAATGGCAGAGGAAGCCGAATTCGATAAATTTAATGAACAAAAACTGAAAGATAAATATCCAGATTGCAATATTGAATGGTCAATAGAAAAAGGATCTCATGTCTGGTGCACTGAATCGAGTGGCGGTAAAGAGCGCAACTGGATTGGTTATCCTCGCAAACTCTATGATAACGGGAATGAGAATTTTAGGTGTGCTTGCGTTAAAAAAGAATACCTAGACACAAAGGAAGTGGTAATAACACCTTACGACAATTGTGAACGTGAATCCCAAGAATGTTATTATCATGTTAATTAAATTTATGAGTAAAAGTTATATTAAATTGTACTTAAAACTATATCACAATTATGCAATAACTGGTGCGACGTGTGGCGTGAGACAAAAATGTAGATTAGTTAACGAAATAATCAATATTTTTAGCATATAGTAAAACAGCGTTGCGATTTTGTGATCTAGTCACAAAATAAGATTTTTAGATAAATTTTAAAATTTATACAATATTTTATATTAAACAATTTTTTACGAATACCCTAATATATTTAAATGTAAAAACATCGTTAAGTGTTTTCAAAATAAAAATGTTACCTTCCAAGAAGTATGACTTGTTATTGGTATGGTATTATTAATTCGTTTGCACTCAATACCAAAAATGAAGAAGTCGCAGTTACAACCTATATAATCAAACATAGGATAATTAAACTTTTAAAAAATGGATCTATAAAAAGTTTTACATACGCACATTATTAGAAGTAATTAAACTGCTCATCTGCCTGTGTATTATATATGTGCTTGCTTATATTAACATAATTTATTTGTAATTTACAATAATTCATGTATGCGAAATAGAGGAACAGCTACAATTGCTTTCATCGCTTTTTCCAACATACTTACCAACTGAAGTGCCACATTTTCGATAAGACAATATCCTTGGATCGCATATGATATTCCACACTGCACCAAGTTGGAACAAGCAATCGTTCTTTGAATCAGTTTAGATCTTTAGATGCAAAAACTTTATAAATCTTAATTATCCGGTACTTATCGCGAATTTGATGCATTCTAAATGAATGTAACCCTGTACCGTCGTTTGGAAAGGTTATTTTTTTATTTTATATAGTTTGTATGTTTTTATTTATTTATTCTTTTTTTTATATCATGAAAATTGAAAAATTTTATGTTTGCTTTGTTCTATTGAATAAAATTTTACTGTCAATGTCCGATAAGGTTGCACAGTAAAGTCAAGGCTTCGAGTTAATTCATAACCAACGATAAAACATAGATTTATTGCAGTGGACTGAAAAGGCCAATTGGCTCCAAAGAAGGCGAAAGCAGTTCTATCTGTCGACAATGTCTAAGCGTCTACTTTTTGGGACAATTTGCTTATTTGAAGCAATCAAGTATAATTATTAATATGTCTTTTTTTTATTACTCAATCTGTCTGACAATTCAGTGAAATCCAACTTTTTCTTTTTTTACTACTTGGCAGTTAAAATTTTTTTTTTTTTTTTTTTTACATCATTTAAAAATGTTCTCCTTTAAGATATGTAGCGCATTTTTTTTTTCGTTGCTTCCCTAAGATAGGTAAATGAAAGATGAAAGATTATTGATTTCAATTTCCGTTTTTTTAAATTAACAAAAATTTAAAAAAACTTTTCAAAAAGTAATTCAAATTTGATCAATTTCTGAAAGATGAAAATAGGATGAAAATCAATTTACATTTATTATAACTAGTTCATCTGAATACACAAAATTTAAATAATTTAAAATCGCAAAAAAAAAGCATTTAGCGATTTCTGTCAGTTTCTCCCTCAGTGCCCGCGTTACGTTATACGTTTAACAACTATTGTTTTCTTTTCTTAACAATAGCCATATACTACGGCTCAATTGAAAAATTTCGCAAAATAGCTAGATGGTCAATAAATAAAATAAGCGAGCAAGAACTTTATGTAGGTAAAATTTTAAGTCTTAAACACGTCAATGCCTTATTAAGTATTACATGATGACATCGAATATAAACAAACGTTGTGAAAGAGCGTAAGATAGAACGAATAGATTTACTGAAATGCGTGTGTAAGAATGCACATTTACTTTGACAGCTCTATTTTCATGACCGCATGAATTGCAATTGCAATTCCAGCGTATCGGACGTGTGTGTAAATAAATGAATTTTTGACTCTGTGTTTTGCCGACGGCTTTGCATTTAACAGAATCGAATCCCTTTTGTCGGTAAAGTTGGGCATTTGGTCTGTTATTTAACAGAATCGATTCTTTTTTGTCGATTAAGTTGGGCCTTTAACATTAGCTGCTTGGCATTAACCTTTTTGTTAAGTTGGACATTTAACGATTTATTTATTAAAAGCGACTTTGTGCTCAACAGGGAACTTAACCATTTATTTATTTATGGCGCCTACCGTGCTTATATGCTTAATGTATCTTTCTCCGTTATAAAATTAATTTAATGCACAAAGCAGTTGTAGGTATTGAAAAATTGCGAAAAAAGTGAAAGAAAAGAAACTCAAAAATATTAATTGAGTGAAAAATTGAGAAAATTTAAAAATATTTCAAATAAAAATAGCGTTTGTATATAAAATCATTATCTTAGATCTATTTTCATCATAAAACTCCATAACACTATATATGACAGGGAATTGAAAAAATCGTCCAATCAAAATGATTCAAACAAACTAAACAAATGCAATTTCTCCCAACTCTGCAAACAATTTTTAATAATTTTTTAAAATTTGATCTGCTGATAGCGAAAAATGTCTATGGAAAAGCACCCAAATTTAAGACTCTAGCGCGACCAAACTAGAAAAGATCACCTATATTCACCTCTATCACATGAATGTGAGCGGTAGACGTGTATTCTTCTATTTCTATTTCTATTCCTACTGCGACTGCGTCCACGACAGCTCAAGTCTTCTTACTTTTTGAGCACATTTGGTGCACATTTAAATGCCTCCTTTCTCCTCTCTGATAATACGATTTGTTGTTGTTGTTGTTGTTGTTGTATTAAGAGAGTATGCACGGTATGCACAATTGCATAGACAGACAGACAGATAACCGGTTATTACCAATACTCCAACTTTTGAAATTATTGAACAAGCATTATCGCAACAATGTATTCATGAGACGATAACTCCTACATCGATATTATTCTCGCAAATTGTGAACAGAATATACATATGAATATAAGTACGTTCTATATGCACTTGATATGTAATGAAACATTGATTGATTGAGATTGTTTGCTTGCATATAGACTGGATGAAAGACACGGACACGTTTACAGCGCCACCCAACCGAAAAAACTTGAACATTTTTAAATTCTTCCCATCTAACGTTCGCAGTATTTTCATATAAAACTTGCGTATATTAAAGTTGTCTTTCCATACGCAACGCTCGTAAATACGAATAAACTGCTATATGATAAGCATAAGGCAAAAAATATCAAATGATAGTTTTACTTTCTATCATATATGTGTTATATAACAAAATCTATCACTCTTGATTTTGATTTTTACACTTTTCTAAGTACTTTTCAATATAATCAATGATAGAAATTGCATTTAACATAAGAGCAAAAGCAAAGCGTGAAAGAATTTTTTTTGCAAAAATTTTGATCATTTTTTCAGTTAAAAAAGGCATTTATTGGGAAAACTTGGTACAATGTATATTAAACGAAATATTTTTTGGTCATTTTCTCTAACTTTTTCCCATCTCTTTGGCAACCTATGGATCGCGTGTCGAAAGAATTTATTTTAGATTGGTAGCCATCCACCCATCAAACCATTTTCGCACTTTCTCAACTTTGCGGATCCGCATAAGTGATTCTGATTAGAAGACGCCATGTCTGATGAGAACACTGGATGTGGCAGAATTCCCATTCGAGTTGCAACAGTGCATGCGGAACAATTCTTGCAACAAGTTGCCTAAAAATGACATTTTTAGACAATTCGTGTCGCCCACCTTTAACACGTTGGAATATGATGGAAAAGGGTCACCATTAGCCTCTGAACGTGTTTGATGGTCCTCGATAGCAACTTTCTTCAAATAAACAACGAAAGCAATAAATTTAAAAGGAGAAAAATTTTGAGCGCTCCATGATTAGTGAACAAATCAATAATATTAAATGGAACGCGGTTGTTTTATATAGAGCAACGTCAAAACCCTTCGAATTCAACTGTTATCTATACTGGTATTCCCCATTTCTTTACCATTTTCACCTGCAGAAATCGCTGATTAAAAATTTTGCAAGCACGTAATAAAAAAATTTATCTTTTTTTCGGGTCTTTGTGTGAACTTTGGGGGAAAACATAATGAATCTTCGCTTAAAATTCCACCAGTTCATTTTTTTTTTTTTAAATTTCAATACACATATCTATAGAACGCATAGACTTTTTTAAATTTATATAATAAATATAAGAATATTTTCTATTTTAATTATGTATGACGAAGCAACATTCGAACGAGCCGTAGTATAAGATGACAGGGTTGTGCGTCTCCAATGTCATGTGTAAGAGAAAATCTCGTACGCTTTTTTGCTTGATCCACTATATTTATTAAGAAAATCATATATATTTTAATGTTTCATTTATGCTCTTATACATAAGTACATCATATTTATCATCATTTTAAATTCTGTATTGCTTAGTAAAGATAGAAAAAAAACCAAGCAATTTATTTACATAATATGTGAGTATATTCTTTGCAAAACGTTGATACGTAACGATAAATAACGATAAATATTCGAACAAAAATACTAATATTGCGATTGTTTCTAAAGCCATTATGCTATTATCCATATCTAAAGCGGTGCCTAATTGTTTTCTATGTGGTCGCGATAATTTATTAGTTCTCAACGGAGCATCGTTAAATTGAAATATTTGCGTACATTTAGCAATAAAACCATGAAGTCGTAATCTTGTCAGCAAGCGATCTATCGCGGGCTTCAGATAGGTGTAACGTGGAATACATTCTCACGTACCAAGGCATACCTGGATATATTTTCCGTACGCTGTGGCATATAGAACGTAACAATAGGTAATGGACTCAATAGACCCACATTGCCATCTAATATATCGAATCGATTAAAGACTTGATTCGATGCAGTGGAGACGATTTGAGTTATTTTCTTAAGATTTGGTAAATACTCCAATATATGCGCGGAATTGACATCAGTTAATAGGGTGAAATTTTGTTTAATAATTGTATCAATAGTTTGCGGCAACGGTCTATTTGCAGTGTTATGCATAATTTCGAATAAAAATCCTTCATACGAGGAACGTAAGAAAAATACTAAACCCATCCATAAAACAAGAAATAGTTTGAGAAATCTCCTTCTCAAGCCGATTAAGGTTGATTGGCAAAGACGCTGCACTAAAATTTTCGCGGCGAAAGCAAATGCGAATAACAGGCAATTTGAAATTTGAAATGGTTTCATAAATAGACGTAACGATGAAAATTTATCTTGATTTTTCAATAAAATTACATAGTTCAATAAAAAGTATGGTATTGAACTGCTCGTTAATATTGAACGTTTCGGTAGGCATATAGCACAACCGATAGTCATATTGGCTTTCCGTTCAATTAGCTGTAGGAAAGAAAGGAAAAATAAATTTGTTATCGAATTTTATTTTAGAGTTAAAAACAAAAAATAATAATAAAATTGATTTTAATACATTGTTCAGTGAAAGAAATTAAGAAAACGCAAGGGAGCTCCGAGCTCTTTATGAAGTCTTAACAACCAATAATCATAATATTTTCAAAGGGTTAAATAAAAAAGTCACGTAATTATAGCATATTTTTCGGCTCTCCATGAATTTTCAACATGCAATATAATAATAACATTTGCAAAAATTTAAATAGAAAAGTTACGTGCATAAGATTTCTGCTTATTTTGCATAAGATTTCTGCTTTTAGAATGCATTTCTTAGCAAGCAAATGCCTATCAGAACAAAAACATTTTATACATATTTATGGTGGAAAACCTCGCTAGCAAACATTTGTGCAAGAAAATTATTAATTACATTTGTGCATCAGGATAGAACTTCAACTTTGCCGACTTTTTAAAATACTTTGTAGGGAGCGATTGTTGATATCGTTTTATATGTATACACACAAATAAAGCAAAAAGAAAAGAACGCACTAAAAGAAATAAAGACGATTTATTTTACACTTTGAAATTATTTATCTAAATTGGGTTTATTTTGCACTAATTTAACTCTTTTTTTATGTCATGCAAATTAAAACTTAATTTACACTCTATATTATTTTAAAGGAAATGAAAAACAAGCAAAAATCCTAGTCATTTTTCTCTATTCTTTATTAATTTATTCAATCAAGAATTCAAGTTTTAGCTCGCTTTTACATGAATTTTCCTGTCGCTTTCTTTAACATATTTATTATGTTGACTTCCATACTTTTGCTTCTCAAACCATATGTCTTTTTTTATATTTACGTCGATTTCCTTATATTTTATTATAAAATAGTATGGCAACGCGCTTCCTCATTTTATTTCCACTTAACCCGAAAAACTGAATAAGCATCATTGTGTGAAGTGTTTAGAGTATATATGAAAAGATATTTTAGGAATTACAGTATACTTTAAGAAAGGAATATAAGAAAATTCGGTACTACGCAACTCTGAACTGCGTCCAAGTTAGAATTTGTTGAGATAACATGGAATTGATTTTGAATCATTTTATTGTGGTATATATTCAAAGAAGATGACATCATTATTTTACAGTGAACCCGAATTTGTTATTGCTTTACATAAATTGATTATATTTGTTAACCCAAATGATTTGCAAATATTCAAAGAAATTACTTTGCCCGACGATCTCACAAAATGCGGCGAGGGTAAATTCGTAATATCTCAAACGGAGGACGAAGGTGATGAGGATTCGAAACAGCAACAACAAGGGAATTTAAATAAAGAATCACCTATAATTCAACATGTAAAATTATCAAACAATTCACAAATGTTAGCAGTTGCTACGTCTGGTCAAAAGGCTTTATTGCTCTATAAACTCAGGCCAGAACATGGTAAGCTAATGTGTATACGGTCATTGACCAGGGCATGTAGTGGTTTGGTATTCAGTAAAAATGGAAAACGATTATTGGTTACGGACAAAACGGGTGATTGCTATGAGTATGATTGTGAGGATATGGAGGCTAAACCTAAACTTTTGTTGGGTCATTTGAGCATCGTGTACGATGTGCTGTGGTCTGCCGATGAAAAGTATATTATTACTTGTGATAGGGACGATAAAATTCGTGTTAGCCATTATCCTAACACGCATGATATTCATGGTTATTGTTTGGGTCATAAAGAATTCGTTTCAGCTTTGGGTTTCTTGAACAACGATATATTGATTTCGGTTTCCGGAGATAAATCTCTAAGATTATGGGACTTCAAAGAAAGCAAAGAATTGAAAAAATTGGATTTGCCCGCTCCTGGCTTAAAATTTTCCTTGCGCCTTTTAGGAGCCGACAAGTACCAACTGGCAGTCTTACTTTACCAACCAAACAAGTGTGTGGCTTTATACGAAATACATCGTTCCCATGAAGAATGGAAATTCTCAGACTGTCAGCTATCAAGTTTCCCTGATATAATTGGCTTTAACTTATGCTTTGCCGGCGAACGTCTCTATGTAGCTGGGGCGGTAAATCAGCGCTTAAGCCTACAGGTGGATGCAAATAGTCCCAGTGCTCCAAAATATTGGTTGCAAATGGTCGAAGACCAATTTAAGGATTTCGAATGGCAACCGGAAGATAAATCCAGTTGGTTCAAGAAGAAGTATGACAATGTTAGTGACTATTTGGAGCGTAAACAACGCCGGATTGAAGAAAAGAAAAATTAAAATACGTCTTAACATATTTTTTTTTTAATAAATGTATTTATTTATATTTAAGTAATCCAAAAATGTAATTTTTAAAAAAAAAGGAAATGAGAAATTACACTGGCTTGTAATCTAATTTGCTTTCCAACTTTTTATTGTCCGACACTTTACGTACTGCTTTCATAAAGTCTTCTTGTATGACATATTCACGTTCAGCTCTGCATACAGAAAATATATAAAATAAATGAAATTCACCCATCTTTTCCATTAAACTTACCGTATAGCGAAAAGACCCGCTTCTGTGCCTACGTTACGTAAATCGGCGCCGTTAAAGTTATCAGAAAGCTTAACAATAGCTTCATAATCGATTTCACCATGTTTGGCTATTTTGGCTGCATGGATTTTTATGATTTCCAAACTACAAGGCAAAAAACTAACTAAGTAACCAATAAAGTGCCGTGCAACGTTCGACGCTTACCGAGCTTGTTCATTAGGTAAAGGTATTTCAATTTTACGATCCAAACGACCAGGTCGTAACAGAGCAGGATCTAATGTATCGGGACGATTGGTAGCCATAATCATTTTTACTTGACCTAAGCTATCGAAGCCATCCATTTGATTCAGTAATTCCATTAGAGTACGTTGAATCTCACGATCAGCTGAGGTACCTTCCGAGAAACGTCTGCCACCAATAGCATCAATCTCGTCCATGAAAATTATGCAAGGTTGATGATCGCGAGCATAATTAAACATTTCACGTATCAAACGGGCACTTTCGCCGATATATTTGTCGACTATAGCAGAGGAAACAACTTTTAGAAAATTAGCGTCCAATTGTGAAGCTACAGCACGAGCTAATAGTGTTTTGCCTGTGCCAGGAGGACCATACAGTAAGCAACCTTTAGGTGGAGTAATACCAACGCGCAAGAATAATTCTGGATTTAATAAAGGCAATTCAATGACTTCGCGCAGCTCTCGGATTTGCTCTGAAAGACCACCAATAGCTGAATATTTAACATCCCCTGGGTCTTCGTGCGACATATTATACACCAGGGGATCGACTTCCCGCGGCAAATAACGCATAATAGTTAAAGTGGTCATATCCAAAGCTACTCGAGTGCCAGATTTCAGCTTAGTTTTATCTAATTGACGACGGCAACCCACAACATATCGTGGACCATTGGTAGCTTTAACAATAACTAGATAAAATTATGAAGAGTTGGGATACGAGTTCACTACGCAATGTTACTATGATTGCTGAGCATTACTTACATTTATCCTCGGTTAATTGCTTTAATACTTCACCTACTATTTGACCCACACTTTGTAGAGCTTTTAAGTCATTTTCCGACTTATCATATTGTTTGGTCAACTCTTTGATTTCTTCACGCTCTTCAAAGGAGATTTTAAAATGTATAAACCAAAAAGAAAAAATAATTCAAAACAAGAAATTGCCATACTTTCTTTAAGACGTGACTCCACCTCTTTATGTTCTAACAATTTTTTGCGATAGTCAAATAGAGCTTTTTCTCTTACACCATCTGTAGCAGTAGGGCCGGTAGTCATGTTGGAATTATAATATAATTTTAATAAATCTACTTTTATCAAAAATCCTCGGATCTACACTTTACACGCCAGTATTTAATCGAAGTGCGTGAATTGGCACAAAAACTTGTATGGAAAATGTTTGTTCTTATTGCTAACTCTATGAAGAAATTTTCGATAACTTATCGTTACCAAAGACTATCGATATATTTTTACCCCATTTGACAAATAAATACCCATTGTTGGGATTTAAACACTTTACATTTTACATTATAAGATGATTTTTTATGACATACAATTGCTTTAGTTTCGAAAGTATATTTAGTTACAATTATAATTGAGTTTTTTTTAGTATAAAAATCAAATATATAAATGATATGATATAACGAAACAATAAAATAGATAAAGCAAAAACAAAAAGTAGTCATAGTGTTGTTTGTGTGTTATGCAATTTTGACAGTTCGTTCACTAATGTCTCATTAGCATTTCATTACACTAGTAATCTGTTGGGGTGTCGTATTTAGAAACTTTACTCTTTTTTTTGTTGGTGCGCTTTGAAAATGGCGAATTTTCTTAGGATTTCAAGTTTATTTAGCACTCAGAGCCGCACTTTCAGTTCGAAATTTAATGATGTACTAATAGTATCTGCCACTCGCACCCCCATGGGTAGTTTTCAAAGTCAATTGGCTCCTTTGTCGGCGACCCAACTTGGTGCCGTGGCGATTGAGGCAGCAGTGCAGCGCGCTGGTTTAAGCAAAGAGGATATACAAGAAGTTTATATGGGCAATGTTGTGTCTGCTGGTTTGGGCCAGGCGCCAGCTCGTCAAGCTGCTATTTTTGCTGGTCTACCGAAAAATGTGTGTTGTACAACTATAAATAAAGTCTGCTCATCGGGCATGAAGTCAGTTATGCTTGCTGCTCAAACTTTAATGTTAGGTCAATCCGAAATTATTGTGGCTGGTGGTATGGAATCAATGTCTAATGTACCCTATTATCTGAGAAGAGGTCAAACCGCTTATGGGGGTATCAACTTAATTGATGGAATCGTATTCGATGGTTTATGGGATGTATATAATAAATTTCATATGGGAAATTGTGCTGAAAATACAGCCAAAAAAATGGGAATCAGTCGTCAAGACCAAGATGATTATGCTGTAAACTCTTATAAACGGTCGGCGAAAGCATGGTCTGATAAGGTGTACGATGCTGAAATCGTACCAGTTCGAATTCAGCAAAAACGAAAACCAGAGATAGTCGTCGCTGAAGACGAGGAATATAAGCGAGTTAATTTTGATAAATTTGGTAATCTCGCCACAGTATTCCAAAAAGAAAATGGCACCGTCACCGCTGGGAACGCTTCAACATTAAATGACGGAGCTTCGGCCGTAGTCCTTATGACCGCTGAAGCCGCTGCTCAAAAGAATTTGAAGCCGTTAGCACGTATAGTAGCTTTTCAGGACGCTGAAACCGATCCTATCGATTTCCCCATAGCTCCAGCTTTCGCCGTACCTAAACTCTTGCAGAAAGCTGGAGTGAAAAAGGAAGATATTGCTATGTGGGAAATTAATGAAGCTTTTTCTCTCGTTGTAGTGGCCAATATGCGTAAATTGGACATCGATTCAGCTAAGGTGAATATACACGGTGGTGCTGTATCTTTGGGGCATCCGATTGGCATGTCTGGTGCTCGTTTGGTCACTCATTTATCGCATGCTCTCAAGCCAGGCGAATATGGTTGTGCCTCCATTTGCAATGGTGGTGGTGGGGCCTCTTCTATATTATTGCAAAAATTATAAACGAACTAGAATATTTGGATCGAGATTCAAGTGCCTCATAATTAAAAGTGAAACCAGTAAGCATTTATTTCCAATTGGTGTTATATATTAAAAATAAGAAGATATGAGATTGTGTTGTAAATAAAATATTAAAATTCGATACTATTTTTTTTCGTTTCCTTTTTTATATATGCGATTATTTAATTAATTTATGTAATATATTCATATGCTCATTCACATGCATATGTGATATTGTAGCCATTGAAAGCAAATCTGCCACGTAATTGCAAAGCACGTTTAAAGTCAGACTGTTGTCGAGGAACCTTATCAGGCAAGAGAGTCGTCATGCGACTAGACGGTACGCCAACACCTCCCCCGATATGCTTTATAATTTGATTGATTGTTTATATTTTTCTAGTTTTGTAGTTACTATAATCAAAATTCAAGTTTTACATATGCTTTTTAGTGCATTGTTGCAAATATTTCCGAAACTTATAAGAAGACGTGGAGCTTGTAAGGCACAGTATATCATGAAGACAAAATGTCATCGAATAAATACCGAAGGAATTTAAAGTTGAGGATACAATGTCGCGACGAGTTGCAAAAATCCCCTAATGGATCAAACTTATTAAATGTATTGCAGGATCTGCTATAAGACATTCTCATTTATGCCTATATCAAGTTAAGGAGCTCATCGGAAATTTAAAAAAAATTTGAGATTTACGTGGCCACCAACAAAATTCGAGGATGACAGTAAATACATATATAACGGATCTAAGAAAACAGAGCATTGATATATTTAAATATATACATAAATCAATTAGCTCTGAAAATACTGAAATTTCGTATATAAAAATGTAGACTGATTCAAAAATTAGAAATAATATAACCAATCAAACCTCCAATAATACAAACGAATAAAGTTAATCATTTTAAGTTGTTATGTATAAAGGAATAATATTATTATAGGACTAGGAAAAATGACTAGATATCTTGCGCCACTATTAAAGGCTTTCTAAGCCTCTTCAGTATATCTCATTTTTGATTCCAAGAAGCCTTTCAGAGCACGTTCTTTTGAGCCTTAACATATTTCTAATTCGTGGTTTCTATGAGATTGAAAAAAATGGCGTTGGCGTTATTAACGTCATTCTGGCCGACAAAAACTTTCGCTGATTTTGTGGATTTTCCAAAAATGTGTAATAATTGGTTTTACTTTACGTTATGACAGCTTGTTTGTTTGATGTAAAATATACCCACACAAGTCATCGATGCGAGATTAATGTGTATATGTTCTCAGTAATTTGTATAAAAATTCCATACAATTGAGAAAATAAAAATTGTTTACAATTGAGAATGTTTGAATAAATTTCTTTGTATGTATTGTGGGAATTTAGAGAATAAGCGTATACAATTATCAAGAATTTTG
>NW_023998427.1:1181869-1198978 GCF_014805625.2 Glossina fuscipes
ATTGTGGGAATTTAGAGAATAAGCGTATACAATTATCAAGAATTTTGCATGGATTGTGGGAATTTAGAGAATAAGTGGCTAGGTAAGATAATAATGCTTTCTAATTTTTTTTTTTGTCTTTTTACATTGTTTTAATTTAGCAGATGTTAATGCCGGCGGCTTTGCAATTTAACAGATTATTCCACTACCTCAACCACGCATAAAAAGCTTTACAAAAAAGATGCTTTTTAACAGGGTTGTTATTCACAAAAACACATTGTTGCATTTGAACTTTGGCTACTAAAATTCAGAAAGTGACGCCTATTGGCGAAAAATGTTGACACAAACCTTTATTTCAGCAAATACAACCATCATTGGACAAGATTGTAAAATTCAATTTTGTGTATCATTTTATTATTAGACTCTTGCAAGATAAAAACCAAAAGCGCTGTGAAACTCGCGCTATTGCTCTAGAAGATTGCCAATGTGGAGGTTTGTGAAACTTGACGAGTTTCATTTGTTTTCCAAAGTAATTCATCATTTCACTTCTGCTTGGTTCGTGTCTGGAAACCGTCCCAGTTTAGAGCCAAAGTTGCTCTCGCTCTCCAAAATCGTATGCGTAATCATTATCACGTTTTACACGCATGGAAAAAATAAAATTTCATTACTTGTGCGTAGATTGAGTTGTCCTGCTCATAATTTCAATAAATAAGATAAAAAAATTAAATGCTACCCCTACCCTATGTTGCCCTACAGTTATTCATATAACGACTATTCAAAATAAAATTTGATATGGGAAGTTGGTAAAAGAGCGGCACGATCTAAAACATTTTTAGTAGCTTTTCTCCTTGGACTAAAACACGTTACCGTACTAAATTTCAGCAGACATAAGAGAACAAGAACGTCACAGAATCACTTTTTGAATTGATTAGCACGATAAAAGGTACTTCTATCTTAAGTGCTTCTGATCGTTGCAACCATAAAAAAACACAAGCTTCATATACCTTAATACCGTAAGTGACGTATTGTATAATAATGACAAGTTTATTGAAGTAGAGCTTCATCTGATCAGATGGACGATCACACTCTTTACTGCCAACAAGTGCTGCGAATAGAGGAAATACTTTATGTAAAGTGTCGCGAATTGATTAACAGAGTAGGTACCGTCTTTCATTATGGCAATGCCAGATCACCCACATCTGTCGGACGCGTAGCTTGGATCTGGACTCTTGGTCATTTCTTTATTCTTGTCTTTTTTATTTTGAGCTCTACTATCGCTCATTTCAGTTTTTCGAAGTGTCGGAGATCGCTCGAACTCTTTACTTTTAAGTTCTTATTAAAAGGCAAACATTGCGGATAAATGATTTTATGTGAACGGAGCATTAAATCGACTTTCATATGGGCGATGTCAATAATGAAAGTCTGATTAATTGCGCGATAAGTTCGATTCCTTCGTTCTGCGCTCTGCACTCTGCGTTCTCATTTCATTTTACGCACTTACCAAGTTAATAGGAACGAACAATGAATGATTGCAAGTTCGCGATATTTAATGGAGGGGAAATTATGAGCACTAAAGTAAGCAAAAATCCACTCCAAAAGTATAACATTTTAATCCTGCTGCACAAAATTCTAATGGAATTTTATGTGTTTTATGTGCTCAAAGCGGTGACTCAGCAACTCTCGTACACAAATTCGTATTTGCCACGGTAAACACATACGTTTATGACTAGATTTGTGCTCCTTTACGCAGGTGGGTATAAAGGATGTTATGTTATAGATTTGATGTTTGTTCGCAACCTTATAACTGACATATTTAAACGCACGCTTCGTTGGATTATTTCTGCTTTAGACGGGAAGCTGTTTTATGTTTATAAATCAACGTTTTTATGCTAATGGATTACAAGCATTTAGATGGAAGTTTGAGAAAATTTTAAATTAAATTTTTCGGAGAGATGCGCTTTTAACGTGCAAAAATATATATATATCCCGTTAACTAAAATTTTTAGGATATTATACACATTAATGAATTATTTACTCTTAGGTTCGAAACACAAACGGGAAACGATGCTTACTGGTATCGTTAAAGTCACAATCGGATTCGACTTGGAAATATCCGTTTGGCTATCTATTGTTGGGGCAAAAAATTGTCAGTCGCAAAAAGTAAATTTTGAAACTGAGTTACGTCTTAGCTCCATGTACAAACAAACCGTCCTTCGCTGCTTACACAAGGCTTCCCCGGTCGAGATTGCTGTAACACGTTTTATTGCGTTGCGGACGTTTCGCAAAAGTTAACGAATGTATATGTATAAATACATATACATATGTATGCCGTGTCCTGATGAAATGGCTTTATATCGTCTTTCGGACTTAGGCTGATTTTTATTGCCAAGAATATCCATTTTGTGGTTCCAGAAGTAAACATAAACGAAACTCATTGCTGATTGAGACTTGGCGCAAATTTTTTTTCAATTTAGTCAAATACATTCAAATGTCCACCATAAGATACCTTATAGGACTGGATCCCATTGAAGTAATTCTCGACGACTTGTCAGCCCACGACGCTCAATAGTCCAGCCATAACTTGGGGAATATGCGCTTTCAAAGCGTCAGGAGTCCGCTTAAATTCGATCCATTGCATAACGCCACTAAATTCACATCTTCAAAACATAAGGTTACATGTCCATGTCAGGGCGTGTTGTATGCCTATGTGACAACGTTCTGTTATAACCGCACACCTTTTCAATATCCATGCCTTCAATTGCGCGCCAAAAGTGTTGGTAATCATGTGGCTGCGGCGGTAAGAATTGATCGCTTGTATCACATCCTCCTCCTTTCCAAAAAATACCGGTTTGTCACACTTCCAGACCAAATGCCATGTAACGGTCTTTCGACTACTACTTATAAATTTTCACTGGGGAAAACGGGCTTTAGTTTTTGCATTAAATGAACTTTGCAAGGATGAAAATATAAGACCAAAAAAAAAAAAAGAAGCTATACGCAATAACGTACCGTAAGATACGCCGACTGGATAGCGTTGAAATCATTTTTATTGCTAACAATATTACTAATCACCTGAGGGCAGGATTTTTGTTTTTTAAAGTTCGTTTGTCAACCTGTTTTTCTTGGGTGAAAGGATGGTTCCCTTAAATAGTGAAGTACGAAAAATAAGGCAGTTATGGACGTGGTAAAGTTTTAAAAAGTCGAAAATTTTGATTTGTTTAATATAACTGTATAGCAGCATATGGGAACTTGGTACTTGGTATTTGGTACGATATTTCAAAACTCTCCACATTAAAAATTCTACACACGTTTCTCGTTCTTTTCACTCCCAACTTTGATAGTATCTAAAGAAATTCGTAGCTCATTTAAGCATTTTTATAGGCAACATCCTCGGAAACCTAATATATATCAGCATCAAATTCTAAACTGAATTAAGCATGTCGGTCTGTCTTTCGGCCTTTGCAATATCAGTGCCGCGAAAATGAAGCTGTCAGTTCGAAGACTGGCACAAATATTGGAAGGCAGGCTGGTATTGAAAATGGCATAAATCGGTCGAAGGACACGACCTCAATGAGACCATCTCTGTTTTCAAAATCAAAACAATTTCGTTCTTTCCCCGTTGCGTATTATATCAAATATAAAAACATAAATTTGCGTTTACGTTCAATGGGTTGCCCTACAACGGTACAAAAGTAGAAAAAATCGGCCACGCCTGCACAAAGTTGAAGGTGAACAAATTGTTATTTATTTCGCTCTCTTGATGTTTTCTGTTCGTTGCTCATAAAGTAGTCAAGACAGAATTTTGAAAAATGTTCTATACGTTTCTCAGACGAGGACTTCTTACCTGTCTAAAACTATATTAATTCTACGATAAATATGGTGGACCCCACAACGTAGAGAAGTGGTTTTTTAAGCAATATAATTAATAGGAGATCAAATAAAGGGACTTGGAGAGGCTGAAAAAAAGGCCGTTTTTAGGCAAACACTATTGACCTTTTCATTCGAAAAGTCGCCCGTTACACGAAAATCAATATTTTGCAGAAACCTTATGTGACTTCTCTAAATGTACGAAAGTAGATTAAGTGATTTTTTGCGGCAAAGCTTGTAAAAAAGAAAAATGCATGGCCAGTGGTTCTCCTTTAATTAAGGATGCCAAACGAGGATGGCTTCGTTGCTGCCATTTTTTAATATATTTCTCCAAACAAATTTTCTTAAGAATGCTTGATAGCCTCCCTGCACAATATTATATCGCTAGCCTTTCTTTTATCCCGACAAAATTGTTTAAAATACCGCTTTCTTTAGGCAGTTTCATTCGTCTTTCGCCTCTTAACTATTTGTATGCATTGAGTGTGTGTGTGTGTGTGGGTACAGAGCGGATGTGAAAAAAAGGAAACCACTATAACGTTTTCTATGCTATGTTACATCTCACTGTACATTTTTTAAATTTAGTTTTCATTTGTCACAAAAAAATTACAGCATACTTTCAGGCATTTTCCTTTTAATTCAGGCATTTTCCTTTTCGTACACTCACTTATTGCACAGTTAAGTAGTGTATTGCTTTTGTGTGAGAGTGCATAAAAATCGTTGGAAGTAAAAGTTTTTAGTTATGCGATAACCGCTAAAACTAAATAATAAAAAATTTATAATTTTTGTTTTTGTATCGCAAACTTTTGACAAACTTCTGGCTTGTGAACTCTTTACCGCAATACCGTTAAAATTCTCGATGAAAACCAAAAACATTTTAATGTTCATTTAAGGGATTGTATGCTTGACTTTTTGAGGCTATATTAATGGCTTTTATTTGATGTTTTAGTATTTGAATGTGAAAGTTTAATTAATTTAAAATATTTAGCTGGCATAAGCTATTCAGTTGGGATTACGTTTTAGTTTGCGTAACCGATAACTATTTGTCTTAACATTAGAAAACTAAATTGTATTGCGAAACTTTGAAGACAAACTTAACACTACACATACCGTATGGGTCAATTTGATCTTTTTCAACCTTTAAACTTTAAAAAAGTTGCCTGTATATAAGGCATATACATTTCCAAAATGTTTTGTGGATGACTTTTATTTGCATGAAAAGACATTTAAATATTTATAAACAGTTTGTTTTGTACCTGCTACAGTTTTCAACATTCCGATGCCACATGTCTATTTCTACCGAAGAGAGAAGAAATTGAAACCTAACCGACTACATGTTTAGTCCAAAAATTGTCATCGTCAGTTACTAATCTGCCCACAATTAAGAATATGATATTAATTCGAATTGACTTTCAATTCGTCCGAAAAGAATGAAAAGCCTGCCAATGGATACAGTGATAGTAGAAATCAAACCGTTTCCCAGGATCACAAATTCAAAACGTTCCTCTAGACGGACTAAAAAAGATTGCCTACGGCCGCAAAAATTAGTAAACTCTATCAGCGAAAGAAAGTTCTTCTATATCCAATAAATGTAACAAAGATACGAGTCACGGCTATGAAATTAGTGTTCGCGGGTTCAAATCCCAACGCATGCCCTAGAGCATACTTGATCGTAGCTATAGTAATCGCTCGCCGACTAGATGTGGCCACTGTGGCCACACATCTTTTTTTCTCTTTTACCCCCTCTTTCTAACCGTCATCGTATTACACGTGCACGGACATCCCGTACATGACTGGTCTGGTATTGAAGAAGGAAAAAAAAGAAACCTCTAAAACGTCGCTATTCCTGGCGTTAAGAGAAGGCTGAGTCCTCTTTGCCTTAAGCCTGGTTAAGTTTATTAATTTTACTTTTTCTTTTGTACGCAGTCACGCACAGATTTGATGAGGACAGTAATAGACAAAAGTAAATAAATAAACATTGCAAGTATATCGTAATATTTGTCATGTTTAGAGCGTATGCACATAAACCCAGTATCGAGCTAAAGAAATGCGGAAGGCCAACCGCATTTCCGTTAACGAGATAAGTGTCAGCGTTATTAAAATGATTAATGGATATTAAATAAACTGAGGGCCATAATGAGGATTTTTTGTTGTTTTAAGATTGATTAAGAAATACAAATAGGAAACGATATACTATCCGAATTTAGAACACGAATTATAAGATGGCCACCACGGAGTACTCTACTCGTAAAATGACAGAGAATGCGAAGCGATAAAATTATATTATTGTCTAACCTATAATAAGTACACACAACTCTTTTCTTACTGACACTACATATTCCATATTGGCCTAACCCATACAACAAAGTAAATTATAACAAGTAGGAAAACTAAATTCGGCTATAGCGAAATTATTTATTTTTCGTAAAAAAAAATCGTAGAACCAGGCATGGAATATGAACCTACCACTTTTCTACGCGGCTTCTTTTTACCCGATGTTGAAATAACACGCTTCATCAATGAGAACAGTGGCACTTTTTTACAAGAAATTATTAGTCAAGCACGAGTCCGAAAACGATGTTTTTTAAAATTGTAATTTGGAGGGCATTTTGTCGAAACTTATGCGCACTGCAACAAAATACAACTGGCGGAATCAGAAATTGTACTCAGGTATCAGTCGGTCAGTCCAACCGGACGGTTGTGCTAGACATATCTGACATACTTACGCGTGATAGCATTTTCGGTGCAGTCTGTGATAGATGTGTGATAGATGTGTGTCTGCTTTTTATTAAGTAGCGATGATTAGTTGCGACATTGACTTTATTCCCAATTTCAATTTACTTTTTATATATCGTATTTATGGACTGAATTTTCCCTTTACACTAATTTTAATATTTTTTTTTGTCGTAAAAACGAATTGTTTTTGTTTTATAAATTTTGTAATAAAAAATAATTTGCGTTTTTTCCGTCTTACACGGTTTTTTTAAGTTGTGCTATATAAGGAAAATATCTACCATGTATGAAAAGAGTCATATTATTTTTTATACCATTCAAGTGAATCCGATCCTTCGTTGAAAAATAGTAAGAATTTCAACAAATGAGAACAGTTTGCCACCGACATTACGCAGTCGACAGGTAGACAGACTCATAGACAGACAGACAGACAGACAGACGGGCATTTTTAAATCGGTGTAGCATTCGATGCTAAGCAAGAGTATATACACTTTATGGAGTCGCCTAGGCTTCCGTGTGGATGTTGCAAACTTTTTGACAAAATGAATGTATCCGTTCTATCTAGCCTTCGGCGATGGGTATGAAAAAGTTAAAAACCTAATTAATAGAACATAGTCTTCACTATGCAGACAATATGCAGGATACATGGAGGATGGCAATGATACGGAAGAAAACCAAGAGATTAGCATCTGCACCGACATGAATGTTGGAAATACTAAATCCTTTAGTATGCACAGTGTCTTTGATAGCTTTTGTAATAAACTTTGACGTCATAGTGCCATCCCGTCCATAGTATAACGTCGTGGACTTTTACAATAATCCTCTGCACACAATCGTTTCACATTTCAAATGTTTTTTTTTTTCCTTAATTTTTATACCTATTTTTCGTCTCAACCAACGTAGGTTTGTACAAAGTTCCAAATCGTTTTGAGTTTGTATGGGAGGGGGGAACTTGTAACCCGTTTGTACTTGTAATACTGAAGTGGAGTAGTTAATAAATAATTTCTACCAGAATTTAATATGGCGGTAAAATTGTCTTATAACTTTTCTGCTACACGGCAGCAAAATGCAATCAAAGGCTTTACTTCTTTTATTTACTCCATTTTACATACACGAAGCAGGAATGTGCTTTAAAGGAAGGAGTGTAGAGCATTGGGACCTAAACTACGATACAATGGGCAGAGAGGCAGAGAGAGAAGGAGAGTAGTCTGCTGCTAAGGCAACTACGATTGTTCGCGTAATAAGATATAATACATCGTAGTTAAGAAATTTTTCGGGTATAGTCTGCTTTCTGCATACTTTCAACATAAAACATTTTTTTTTTTTGTTTTTTCAGACAACAGTATGCAAATCAGTATAACGGTCAGCCAAATGGCAGATTATTAGTTTAGTAGTACAGTACGTACACGTCTTCTTTTATATTAATTGTTGACAATTGAGCAAACTTTAGTGTATAAATATATACGTGCGTATGTTTTTTTTTTTTGTGCATGTAGTGGTAGCGCACTTACTTGCGAAGTACAGGCGTAGAGCTGCTCCCTAAGCAGCTGCTCGACGGGCAACATGCCTGCCAGGACTATCGCAGCTAACGTTAAGAACGTGCCGTTAGCTGATGCAATTTTCAGCGTAGAAAGTCCTCGAATCGTTTCTAATTTCGGTGTAAGATGCAGTACTTTCTCTGCTTAATTTGCATAAGGCAAGTATTTGCAGTTGCCAGGGCTTTATCCGTAACCTTCCCGATAATTTCTACGAATGTTAATGAAATGAATTTTCGAGTTATTTTGGTGGAATTTGGTATACCGACGTGCTTTGATGCAAGGACAAACGCTATTGAAACTGGTTTGGATTGTTCCACTTATTCGACCACATATAAGGACTTACTTAGGTAAATTGCAATTTTCATAATTTCTTAGTATTTCGATATTCCAAGATTAGTACGAAAAATTTGGTTCGGATTTTGAACTCCCTCTGTTATAATCGTTCCTACAAATACTGAATCTTTACAGGGTAAAAAGGTATAATTTTCATTATTTCACGGTCAAAATTGATTTATAGTAACGATTTAGCGAGACAATGAACGGCAGGAAATTTCGGTCACATAGATCTGTTTTTTAGAACCTAATATATAGCGGATTCTATTATAACAATCAAGCCCTTATATGGACAGAAAGTCCAATTTCCAGTTTTCTTTGAGGGACACTGAAAAGTAATACTATTTTTGGGGAAAAAAGAAACTAACTACGCTAGATTCAGATCACGTCATGTGATGTCTTTCATTAAAGCTATGAGTTTGCATGAACATAACGTGTAATTTTTGGTGTATCATCGCCAAAACGCGTTAATAACTGCACTAGGCGAAGTGGTGTACGGTATCTATTGGTCAGCCTATCGCGACTATAATTTTTTTGCTTTCTTTTTTCTAATTCAACGTTTGACTTGTAATACAATCACAAGTTTTAATGATGTGTAGTCACTTTCACGTTCATAATTTTTCGAATTTGTCGAGAACAAGTACGAAAGCTTAAGCGAACAAGCGAAAAATACTCTGTTTTTTTTTTTTTTCTAAATGCATCAATAATTGTTTAAAACCATTTCTTCATCAAATCGCGTTATTTCTGTCGTTGTTCTTTGTGCACGCCACCCGTCGCTGCAGATGTTTCGCAAAAGTTGATATACATATGTACCATGACTTCGTCAAGTTAGTTGGAATAAACCATAATACATTTCACGTCCTGCCGAGGCTCCTACCTAGGTTTACCTTTTCTTTTTGTTATATGAACAATCACTCAGAGGATGCACTTAATTAGTGTAATATGCTGGCGGCCAGAAAGAAATCAGGAAAGTTAAAGAGATAGGGAAGCGGCCACAGGTTAGTGATTGACTTTATTGATTGACCGTTCCCTATAACTATGACCAAGGTAAACTCTACCGCACTACTGACACCTATTCTGTGTCGCAGTTAGTGGCGCATGGGTAACGCATCCCACTATTCATCGTTCATAATCACTTAGCAGCTTTATCCTTTAAACTAAGCTCGCGCAGAGCTACAGCTGTTCAAAGGTCCAAGAAACTATGTTGTGTACACTCTAGTGTTAGCTAAAATACGTAGAGTACTGTTAAGCGGGAAAGCATCATACAGTAACTATTTACTACCAATCTATACTCTTAATATAGTGGAATATGATAATCGAGCGATCTATTCATTAGTCGTAACGTAAATGATTACATCAAACGTTATTTATATCCGGTAGTCGTAGTGTTAAGGGACACTTTGCAGGCTTTAAGAGGGATTTTGAAGATTGTCAAAGATTGGGTCACTTAAACTCTTTGCAGTGCGGAAGCAATTCGATTTCTTTAGGATTTTTAAGGCTTTTGCAGAGATCACATAATACATTTAGTTGTTAATATATTTTTTTGTGCACACAGTCGCTTCTAGTCGGTTCTAGTGAATATTCGAGTAAAATCAATGTTTACTATATTCTTATTATTATAGCGAACGGGCTTATATTAAGACGCAAGGCTTTCTCTGTCAAGTGTTAGTCTTTTATCTTAACTTTTGTAATGTGCATAAGACAAATAACACGCGCATAAACTAACGGAATATGGATGAATGAATTACTTACATTTACACACATACTATATGTATCGAGATTTGTATTTGTTATATAGCCATAGCTGCCAAAAAGGTCCAGTGTACTCGGCTATGCTATGAACCCTCTAGTTTTAGGATTCGTAGGATGAGTCCTGGTAGCTCTTGGTAGCTCGCTCGGTGTTCGCTAAACATGTGATGCGGACGATTGCATTTTCATTTGCGATGCAATGGGGCGTTCCAATCGTATCATATGTTTATACGTAAGCTTATGCGCGTTTTGCGCAAACTGAATGAAAAAGTTGCGAGGAGTCTTTCATCTGCGTATTCCAAGCATAATCAATGCTTCCGTATACTCTAAATAATAGCTCACCGCGTAATGATATCATATTTTCGGTCATTTTTTTAAAATAATTTTGGCATAGACAAGAACGATGAAAATGGAATTTAATTCATAACTGATTTTATTACTTATACGCAATGCCGTGCACTAAAGGGGATATGGTTTCATAGTAAATTCAATTTTGATGTAAACTGTGCTAAATTGTGCCAAGTTCTTTTTACGTCTTTAAGCACGTCTTGTGCCCACATGTACGTGTAAACAAATATGAAAACGAGCGTAATTAAATTTTGCTGGAACATCTAGAAGTAATGTTCATATCAAGACAATGACTGTGGCCGTTGAACAAGTTTCTATATATATGTGTGTGTGTGTATGCGTGTGAGTATGCAGGGGGGGGGGGGGGGCAGGTAGTTTTTATTCATCTTTTTATTTGTTCGTACATCATCGACAACGAGCGTTAGAAATTCTTTCTTTTTCGCAATTCATTCCATTGGAATGTGAATTTATTGCAAGGACATCAACTTTAGCAGTAGATGTGCTTTCCTTTTTCATTACGGTTTGTTAACTTTAAGCAAAGCAAGCGACGAATTCCTTATCATGAAAAATGACCAAATTGTCTAGCTTTGATTCAATTTCCGAATGATTTCTTATTTGTCATTACTTTTACTTGTTGACTTACGACGGATGGTTCCTTCTTTGATAATGTCGTCAACGGAAATGTAATTTGTTTTAAACAACAAAGACTGAAAATCCTCTATCCTTAGAACAACGTGGTAAACATTAAATAAGAGTTTAAACGCAATAAAAGAGTAAACAATTGAAATAAAGACGAGCGAAAATAGTGGACGGGTGTCATTTTCAAAATATTTGATAAACCTATTGAAGCGACGACGCAAAGAAAACTAGTATTAAGAAAGAAAGCAGATTTTAACAACTTTTCTTCTTAACTAATTTATTTATTTATAATCTTTTTTTTTTTTTCATTTCGTTTTCGAAATTATTAATACTGACGTCAACAACAAATTTATTTGAATTGGAATCTCTTGTGTTAACTGAAATTTTCATTAAGTCTGAGTACTTTTACCTTGTTTGTTCTTTCTTTTTTTTCAAAGTAATGCACGATTGATCACTCTCTGGAAGGATTCAACTCAACTTATCTATATTAAGCATTGCCACTTTTCTTATCTCTGGGGCAGCCATCATCACTCTAGGAAGTATTAGATATAAAAATTGCAAAATATTAGTCGTGAGTCCATTAACTGGCCGATAGGGATCATTTTGTTTGCCGCATAGGTAGTGACTGCGGCATCTCCCCATTTCTTTCTCTCTTTCCCCGCTTTCACCTGAACATTATATCACCGCGTTGGACAGGAACATAGAGTACGTCCCGTGACTGATTGCTCATGTTTAAAAGAAGAAGAAGAAAGATATGATTGTATATAAGTCTTTGTATAAAATTTTATTCACATATTTTCCCTACGTTAGATCAGGTAGGCACAAATGAAACGGAAAATATTTGATTCGGAGTATTGGCCATCGCTAGCTGTACACTTTTGCCGTTCCGAAATATTTTTAAGCCAGCTATCGAGACATTTTCGGCCACGTACGTAAAGAGTGAGGCGCTGCTCAGTACGTGTGTATTCCATCCATGCAATCAAGCATTACTCGGCAGCACTCCAGCTTTTACGAGTAAACGAAAAAAATTTCTTCGGCTAGCATTTTTAGGTAAAATCCATAATTTGATTATATCACATACATACATTCACACTGTCAAATTATTGTAAGTTTTAAATCGCTTTGCGTTCACCTTATGCTATATATATTCGCTTTCACCGTTCTTATACCCATCACCGATAGATGAGGGATGTATTAATTTTGTTCAGAGATAAGCTTCAGAGACCCTGCAAAGCAGATCTGTTCTTGATTAGTCCGTTGGCGAAATGTGTGTTGTAGACATGTTCTTAGCCGCAAAAGTAAAGTTATTGCCTTCAGATTTGGGAGAAACATTTGAAGCTTTTGCACGCACTTTGGTATGGACCCGTCGACAGCACTACGTAAAATTAGAAGACCTCTGTTTTTCAAAAAGAATAAAAAGTTAGGCTTTTGGCCATTACCCATGAACTACAGATTGGACAAATTTATAAAAATCTGGACGTATATTCATTCTATGGGTGTTGCTGTTGTACTAATTGTACGAAATGTTATAGTGTAACAAAATTTAATTTTTTTTTTTGAAAACCTTTATAAAGCGCAGAAACTAGTTTCAAAAACACGACAATGTACATAAATTCCTGGCCAGTTTCTAATTTGGACTGCACTTAAACATGCCCGTCTGTCCGTATGTCCATCTATATGTCTGCGTAACTGTGTGTAGTATGGTATGGTAAACGAAAGACGAAGATATCGCCTACAAATTTGTGAAAGTGACTTAAATTTTTGCGAAGACACGCCCGCAACGCCCACACGCATTCACGCGACAAGAAGCTTTTAATTTTGAATAAAGATGTTTTATAAAAGCGTTTCCTTGTTATTATTGTAAGCGTTTGTTCCGTCACTATTTCTGATTAACAATGAATTAATGACACCACAATGATATTGAAGCGCATCTGAGATTAATAGGACAAAACTCATTGTTAACTTCATAAGATACTTGTACTTAAAATGCTATAATAAATAATTAATTATTGTAGCAAAAAAATATAGCTGCTATAACAAAACACCCGAATTACGCTATTAAATGCTAAAGAATAAAATTCAATATGAAAATTTAATAGGAAGTGATCTGGGTTCTATAGCACTTGTTCATACAAGACGAACACGTCGACGAACTCGGGGGAAAAGTTGTGATCATGCTCGTATCACACGTTAATACGATAACGAATTGGTTAGCGTTAAGTCATAAGTTGATATTACCGGTATATGATGCTTACCTTCGGATAATAATCGAGTCTTAAAGTCGTTGCTGCTTATATCAGTCAGCTTGGTATGTCAAAGATTTTAAAAATAGAAAATTATAGCGAAAGTTTTATTGGAAATAACCTAAGGTAAACTAAACTGAGAAGCGTTAAGCATAGTATGAGTGGATGGTGAAAATATAGGTCTCTTGGAATCGACTTCGGCATGCAATTTAAATGTGCTAACGTTTCTTGTACACAACATTTGTTTTGTGTGGATGACATAGACTTCGTTATCATAAATATTATGAATTTTAATATACCTTACCCTACGTTATGTCTAATTTAGGCATATACTAAATGCGATCGGATGTATATCGCAAGTTAAGTCGAAAAGGATTTGGGATAGACACGCTCTCTCCGTCTGTCCGTCTTGTATTGTTTTGTTCAAACTGCAGGTTTTCGACATATTTTGATAAAATTGGGTACAACGACTTGTTTTCCCATCTAACGACGTAGTAGTTGAATAACTGCATTAAGCGAATTGATGCGGGACAATTAATAGTGGGCTAGGGAACACTAAAAAGATGGGCAGTCTTTACTTAAATTTAGAATTGTTACGCTCATCAACAAATGCTTAAGAGATGTTAGTTCGTTCATGGCATCAGTTTTATTATCCTCTTTATTTACACTTATCCGAAGTCTTTTAATTCGATTCGTCTGGCCATTCTTCGGTAAAGTGTTCTTTATTTTTCCCTTCAGTACAGTCCCGCTAAGTTTAAAGCACAACTGAATTAGTTCGTGGTTGACAGTTCAAGCTGACCATTGCTTCGAGAGTCTGCGACGTAAGCTTACGTTAATAGTATTACTTATGCATTACGGATATGTTATTCGGAGGTCATGTGTTTCTTGTGCATAGCGTTTGCATTGTTTATATTATGGTTATTTATGTGTGCTTGTGTGTATGTGTATGTGTTTTGCAGCCTTAAAATGTATTTAAAAAAGAATAAGGACAGTTCGGTCTAAGCCGAATACAATTTTTTCTTCTTAACTGAATAGATTCTTACGTCATTGTCTGTTTAAAAAATAGCGAATGCGTGAGAGCAGGGACATGTACTGGTTACTGTCTGAGTCTCAGAAATCGAAAGTGTTTAACGACACAGAAAAAGTTGAATTAAAAATAATGGAGAATGAAAAATGGCTGCAGGAAATTACTTTCGTGTGTCTTTTGAATGGAAGTAAAAATATGATGAGTGCCGGTAAGTAAATATTCACAGTCCTTTCTTCCCACATTATAATGCGTTCACTTAAATATAATGTTAGGGGGAAAAGAGAGAGAGAAAGAAAAATGTAGATAACACATTATGAAGTGATGCTAATGCTATAGAAGTTAAATACAGATGTGAGTGAAAATTATTTTCTTTATGAAAACATTAGTTAAAAGCATTTCGTTTTTGTTTTTTTTTTGTTTTTAATATTTAAAGCTTAAAGATTTATTATAAATCTTTTGCAAAGATAACATTATCATAAAGTAAGTAAAGGAAACTTGAGCCTCGCATAATTCATGATTTCTGGTCTGTAATAGTAAAACATCAACTTTATGTTTTTGTGCAATATTAACATAATCTCCATCAATGAGGGAGAAAACGTTCCAGTTATATCTTTCTGTTTGTCTGCTCGCTCCTCCCAGCAATAATCATTATTGGTATTACTTTTTGCGGATGGAGAGAGAATACAATAACAAAACTATTGTTGATTACGTTTCTCTTAAGTCGCACGATGCTAAGTTAAAAAGGTCTTCAACGGAGCATGAATTGTGAAATGTTTGCTAATAATCATTACAAAGGCGACAATTGGCTTGAAAAGTTCCAGGAAACGTAATCTTTGCCGTAGTACGGTTGATTTCTTTTTCAACTGTAGCCATAGAATTTCTTTTATAAGCGCATTATATTTATATGAAAACTGATTGGTATTTCTTTGTTATAACTACAAAATTTTTTTATTTTTTTTTATTTTTATTTTATGAATGCTCTTATGAATGGTTTTGGCCTTTTTTTATTACTAGTACGTATCCATTGGGGTGATAAAAGTTACTAATCTTCGCATCCTCTAACACATGCAGTAGCTGTGATGAGGCGAAATCAAATAGACTACAAATTAATACTTGATCTAGCTTCGTATAATGGGGAAAGTTTTATATTTGTAACAGGCAGTTAGTCAGTTAGTCAGTCAGTGCGAAGCGTTCGCAAACGTTTCAAATCTCTTCATATAATTTTAAGTTAAAAGATACCGGGATGTGTTACAAGCTAGTGGCTGGGGTTAGCTCGCCTGTTTAATTCAACGCTCCTCAACCCACTTCTTACTTACCTTTCGAATTTACTATATATTGCGGTAGTTAAGGCGAAACCTACTTATTCTCTCGATTCAATGTTATGTTAATGCAATCTTACTTACACCGTGTAATTGTGACCCATACGTTTAGATCGGTTTCGTCATGCACTTGTCAACCGCACACGCGTCCTGAAAAGCGATCAATCGAGACGGGTCAAATCGCTCACGATGTGATATGTGTTTGAGGGATCCACATAATTCCATAATGTCACTTATTCTTATTTTATTGACTATGAAGCGATATAGAACCATATCTGTATCTCTATCACATCAATTCTGTCTCCCGATTCAGTTTAGAATGCTGAGCCTCGTCGAGCCCCATTAACTAACGTATTCAGTGTTTTACGCGACAGTGGGAATTATCTGTAAATTCTCTTTAGAAGAGAAATTCTCTTTAGTGAGAGTTGAAGCGACAAGCTTTGATTAGTTTATAGACTCTTTAACCAACTGACGAAGAGGAAAATGTCCGTTGCAACTACCGTTGGTGGCAAATTGGTACACCCTTATGGCAATATCACAAGCCACCAGTTTGCCTGCACGATCTCAAGTCACGATCTCGTCAGCTATTTCGGCGTTCTTCTAAGCGCCTGCGTAAAAAATTACTATTGATTGTTGAGACAACGTTTCATGTATACGAAAAAAAGTCAAACTTCTGGATGCCTTTACAGTATCCCATATTAACTAACATATGATATGCGTTCAGCTACATTTTTCCGTTATTTTCGCTGCGTATATCGAAGCATTTCTTTTTGCTAGTAAGCGAACAAGAGAGTATATAATAACGCCGCCACTAATCGGCTACTAATTTATGAGCAATGAAGGCGGTAAACTCTGTTTTTCTACTCTGGTTAACTAGATTTCAACGTGATGAACATTCAAGTTTGTGCGAGAGAATGTAACACGCCCATCGTTTTGAATCGATTTAAACTCGTTTGTCTGTCTCCCTGTCTGATGGTTGTCCATACATTTTTGTATTTAGCCTACAAGTCGCAATTTTTGAGATATCTTGACAAAGTTTGACATACTAACATAGTATGGCACAGGGACGCATCCTATTGAAAACGAATTCGATCGGATCGGTTTAGCGAGCAATCCCGATCTTCTTTTCGAGCAAAGCCGTTATAAGAGAAAACATTGTAGCTTTTTAAAGGTTTCGACTTATTTAATAAATGGGTCGAATGGATCGATTTAGTTTAACATAATCTCTTGCATAATAATTCCTTTGAGAGATAAGCAATTTTATGGGAAATAGGTCTACTACCACTACTACTACTACTACTACTACTACTACTACTACTACTACTACTACTACTACT